>NC_142714.1:18934393-19237424 GCF_055471065.1 Atractosteus spatula
AGACGGACAAGATCTGCAAACCAGTTTACGCAGTGAAGTGCTAATCAGATATTATCTGGTATAATATTGACATGGAAGAGTATCTTCCTTTCTCTTATTGCAGCAGACAAGACAGTTTTCATCAGCAAACACCAAAGACTAATAGATCTTTGGTACTGTGAACTTTAGACTACCTTTCGGTGAAGTGTATTGGAACAATTATATATTTTATCAAAGTAATCCACTTTGTGGATCCTTGTTACACCAGCCAGTGCATTGGCAACATAAATTGTAGTAATTTGTTGTCTGAGATATGTTAGGGAATTTCACCAGTGATGCTTTGCAACAGACTGGCAACTCATATATGATACAAATTGCTGTTAATCTGGGAAACATCCAGTCACATTTTGAAAACTGGTGTGGTGTGTGATGATATAAGAACAATGTGCTAGGAGAACAGCAATTGCCTTTTTCTATTTTTTACCCATAATGTTAGTAAGCCACATTTATTGCTTGGTAGGTAATTATAATTTATTTGATTACAATACATGACACCTCAGGTAACACATTTAACAATTAGTATGCACATGTTAACAAAATAAAAAGGCACAAGTCTGAAGTGCAACACAAGTGCTGCACTAGGCAAAACCAAAGGATAAGATTAAAAACAATATAAAGACAGTGAGGTACTGTATTAAACCACAACACAGGTGGCCTGGTGGCATGTGCTCCATGTTATGAATAAGTCCAAAATTGACAGATCAGAAATTTCATTTTTTTTAATAATTCTCCCATTAAGTATAAATACTAAAATATACTACCGAATCAAGAAAAGATTGAACTAATCGACTGTTAACTTCATAGTACACTGTAGGTACACTACATCTTCTCAATCCTGTCTCAGCGGTTGTGTGTTTTCTGGTATCTATTTTTAACTGTTTAATCATCAGAGCTAACAGAGTTACTGTACTGTATGTAACTCTTGAATATTTTCGAGTGAGGCCTTATTTGTGACGGATCACTTTGCTAGGTTGTTGCTAGAGCACGCTAGAACATGGGGCAACATAGCCAAGATACAGTCACAAAGCCTTAACCTTGCTGGCAGATTGCTTCATGTAACAAGGGCCTTTGTCTTGGAGACAGTAGTCTAGTTCTAAATCAAGAAAAGCTCACCATATATAAAATATGCCTGAATTGAGTGAAGAATTTTTTTGACAGTTCACTGCTGAATTTTTATGCAAAGGAGTAGTATTAAAAACCTTACAATTTCAAAATTGTTCAGTTTCTACAATTTCAATGTTTTGATGAACATGGCAAGCTCTGGAAAGGAAATCACGATATGATGCTAATGAGAAGCTGTGTAATCAATTTGATTTATCCCACCTGTGAGTCTGGAGCTTAAAGTACTCCACACAATTATTGTTCTAACAGTACTAAACTTGTCAAGCTACCAGCAGTAAGAGTAAGGACTAATCACGAAAGTCTGTAGTAAACAGGCAATAATGATGAATTTAGTACTCTAGCCTTAAGATCCAAGTAGGTACCTTTAAGTTATTTTATTGACAAAGTAAGTTCAAAGAGCATTATGCTTTTAGACTTTTGCAGAGTACTGGCTAGTGTGTGTGTCATTACCTTATCCAACCACTTTTTGTCTGAAGCATGTTAATGCCTTTTCAAATGAAAATGAAGTATGTTTTATCTAGAACTGTTTTCACACAAAATCTGTGTCATCCTAGCACAGATAAAAGCAATCAAAAGGCAGTGCGTGTGTGGGTGTGAGAAGAATGGATAGTACTTCACTAATTAAACATTAGCTTACTAGCATATTAGTGCAGTGTTTTTTATGTAAGGAAGTGTAACACACTTTGGTAACAGAACACAGTTCTGTTCTACTGCTGACATTACAAATGTTTAAGTAGTGAAGTACTTTCCCCAGCTCATGTCCCTATGATTTTTATGATTTATGTCTGTGTTAGGATTTAAAAGCTTTTCCTGAGATCAGGGCATGGTGGGACACATGGTTATCATTAAGCAGTTTAAAATAATTTAGTCTGGTGTGGGAAATAAGAGACATGAGCAACTAATGTTATTGTTAATTTACAAAGTAACTTGCATTTTATTAAAGTATATCGGTCAATAATAGAATATAATGAAAACTATAAACATCTGCATTCACCTCCCATTTTGATGTACCTATTCCATCTACAAAGTGTATACCTGCCCTTATGAGTTCTGAGGTCCTTCTGCTATTTTCTATGTCTTTTGTATGTGTAGTAACTATTACAATATTTACTGTTTAAATGTAGTTATCATTTTTGATTATCCTTTCTATGTGCATGTACAGTACTCTGGTGCCTTTAACTGTTAAAATGTATTTTATAATACAGTCAAAAGTAGATATATACAACATTTTGCAAATACTGTTGTAGGAGTTTTGTGAATTATCCTTGGAAAATTTACTTATAGTAACAGTAATTCACGTGGTGGTTCTTCGGCTGTTAGGATTCAATCGTCAGAATAACCAGCAATAACCACACAAGTTCAAATACACAAAATACATGTATTAATGCATATAAAAACATATGACAGTCTGCCTGGATACAGACGGCAGATCTTATTGTGAGGGTTACCAAGATACAGAATATATCACAGTCAAGAAGAGATACAAGACAAGGAATATGCATTCAGTATAGCATTCAGCTATACTATCTCATTAATACAGATTCCACATTAGATACTCATAGGTAAATACATTACTTATATGAATTAAATTGATATCAATCTGTGTTGAGATAATTGAATACTCGAGGTCGGTAATGTAGAATATTGAATTTATACTCATCCAGTATATGGATTCGTATCTCCTGCCACGCTCAGCAAAGGAACAGCTGACAGGCTCAGTCGAAGCAGTATCCAATCAGTGATCTTCTAGCTCAATTCCCACTAGTCCTGGTGCGGCTCAGAGTTGTGGGGAGAAGGAGAGAGAGTTCCTCTGTTAGCTTCACGCTGGACAGTTGTTACTCTCCAGGGACCTACTAGTTAGCGTCGAGCTGGACTAGTGGAAGTCCGTGCACAGAGGTGACTGCATGGTCAGAGCAAGTCACTCTTTGGGGGGAGAAACTTGGTTTGCTCCCGGCATACTGGCTGCCTCTGAATAAACGTATTCAGATGTCGACAAAAGTCCAATCGTATTGCTCCCGTGATCAAACGGATACAACAGTGTTTGCCAGCAGTTCACAAAGTCTTGCTACAGGCTTTAACTTGGGCAGAATTCTGCCTTTACATACGGGCTCTCCCTGGCTCGGCACTAGTCCCAACACTCAGACAACAGCACTGGCAGTCACATGATTGACAGATAGCCAAGTGTCTCAAGTACTGTAAGTCTGAAGGAGCATGAGGAGCAATCTTGGAACTCTATGCAATGCCTTTTAATTGTTTGACATTTGGCTGGTGATTGGTCAAGAGGTTGCCGGACAGTTGGGGTCCCCATACCCCACAGGTTCCTGATTGGTTGGAATGATTCACCATGACCTCTGACTCTAGGACTACAATCCAGATGTGCTTAGGGTCTCACTAGACAACCAGGCGCCAAGAGTGGATATCCTATCAGGATAACTGGTTGCATCCCGATTCTGGGAACTGTTCCTTATCAGGAAGGCAAACATCCCTAAATCAGTGCACAAACTCCTCTGTGGCTTGGACCACGAAGATGAAAGAGATGGGCCTCACTGGGAAAAGCACAGCATCACTTAATTCGGTCATATTAATAAGCATTGCTCCTACATTGTGTATTAAAAAATGTTTTGACACATTTTCTCCATACAGTAAGCCATTGACTGGAATGTAGTGTTTTTACTTTGCAAAAGATCATCATTCTACAAAGTCCCTCAACTAACTGGAATTTAAATAAGAGGAGAATAATTCTACAACCCATATAATTTTATAAAACGAGAACCACCAAGAATTTTTTTCTCCAATGAGAAAAACATTACATACCTGGAATTAAACTCTCAAAGCAACCTGTCTTGCTAATTCAGGTCAGGTAAAGGGCATATTCCACCTATGGTCCACCTTGTTCTCCCACTACATTACCTTTGCCTACTGCCTTGTCTCTCTCACACCTGAAGAAGGCTCCACAGCCGAAACATTGTGTTTTCTTTCGTCTTTTTTTTAGCATGGAATAAACCTATTACTTGTTCCTTTGCAGCCTACGCATGCTGACGCAGCTACCCACCTGAAATATTCCACCTATGTTGAGATTATGTTAATTTTCATGTAGAAGGACCGGGAACCTACAGGATGAAAGTGTGTTCCATAAAATGAGCCAGTTGCATTATACCATGATGTGCAAAAGCAATAAATGTAATACTCATGTGCCCTGTATTGTTAATACAGGAATTTAATTAACAGTAATTAATATTAGGCCCCCTACATGTACAGATTTTCAGTTCAACAAAGATAAACATTTAAACCTTACTGCATATATAGTTATTTCTATAACAAGAAATACCTAGAAATTTCTTTGGGGGGTGGAGCAGAGACACTGTGGCTAAGGATCTGCGCCTCTGGTTGGAAGGTTGCCAGTTCAAATCCTTCAGCCGGCAGGACTCCTACTCCATTGGGCCCCTGAGTAAGGCCCTTAACCCCACCTGCTCCAGGGGCGCCGTATAAGTGGCAACAGTTCTGGTGAGAGCTCCTTCTCCCATTGATTGCTGTAGACCCATACAAATTCCATAACAGTGAAGTTCTATCTGGTGTGGTATAGGTCTTGCTGCCAAATGTTTCCATGCAAACACACAAGCAAGATACCCTCACAGAGTTGAGGTCAGGTTTGTCCATCAGGGTGTTACTGAATACTGTCTTTCTGTATGATTAAAGTCTGCCATGCACTGCATACAGTAGGTGCACCATTGTATGGTAGGCCCTCAGGATCAGGGACCAGTACCTGTCCAAGTGACAAATTCCAGCTTTATCTTGGCATGTCCACAAGATGGATTTTCTTTTTATTGCCAAAATCCAATGATTCAAAGTTACACATCTGGTTTTTGCATAGTTCCTTTGCCACTTCCTGCATGGTGAACATGCCTTTTAAAACTGCATTCTGCTGTAATGATATGGTATATGGTGGTGTTGCTCAGGCAGCATTAAGGGCCTGGGCCATTTATATAGTTTCTGGGCACATACAGGTAGTTGCCAACAAGGTGAGAGTCCCAAACAGTCCATTGTCATTCTTATCTGATATGGTAGTAATCCTGTGTCAAGGGTGTGGTGAAGACCTTATACCATTTTTAGGACCCATAATGTCCACCCACACAAGCACCATGCAAGTGTCACAAGTTAAGCAACATTGGTCTACGTGTTGATTAGTGTGGCACTGATAAATCTTCTCCTGGCTATGCTACAGTGCTGAATGCATTCACCGTATTGTGGTGTTTCCTGGACTCCACTGCAAAACGATATTCCAGAAGCATCTTCTTGCACTGTGCTGCCTGACCTCATGGTTCTAAGAAAGTGAGGAAATAAAGAAGCATGGTTTGTCTGAAAAGTATCTTCAAACATACACGCAGGAGTCAAAGTGGTGGACAGCCTTTACTACAGCTAAGATCTCTTGCTACGTCACAAAGTAATCCTTTCCATGCAATCCAGAGCTGAAATAAACCAACACCTGCTTCCCCAAGACTGAGTTGAGACAGGCTTAGTCACATCTGTATTCGGGTAGGAGGATTAGGACTGTGCTTAGGTGGCCCATTGTATGTGTTTCTACCTGTATGGTTTAGAACTGCCAACAAGATCCGCAAAACTAAAAACAATGAAGAAATTGTATTAAACAGGTTGATAAAACAGTGGACATCCTTGAATGACTGCTGAATGGACCAAGAACTGACCGTATCATCTTTCTCTAAGACAGTGACTAGACCATACAAGCCACTAATGTGCACCAGTGCCTTGTTGCAGCACTGTCATTCCTTGAGATAGTTTCAAGTTATCCTCCCTAGATGCGGATCATGATTTCTCTTAATTTTTTGAGGGCCATGGATAAGGTGAGGGAGAGCAATTATAGATGTTTGAAATGCTCTTTGTACAGTGAATAGTCACTAATATCCTCTCTATGAGCCACTCAAACATTATCAGTATATTATTTCAGCCTGAAACCATGTAATATCAAAATTTGTGACTAATGGAGGCCCTTGTTATTCAGTAGTCATGTTTTCCTGCTAGTACCCACTGCACCAATGAGCTAAACTAGTACAGGTATGAAATGTAGTCCAAACATCAGTTTGTGACTGTCAGTATTAGTCCTTTACCAAACATTTTAAGCCAATGACAGCCATTACATATCATTGCAAACCATCTCACTTCCACATCCACTTACTGGTGCTGGTGTAGCAAACCATCTTCATCAGCTTTTTCCTGGTTCTTGCGCTAAGGGAAGGTGGGGTATCTTCAGGAAGGGGCTAGAACCTGCTTTGGAATCCCAGGTATGCCAGATATACAGTTTTATGATTCTTTCCATGGGTCATTCCAGGTGACAGCTTCCAAGTTTAGCTTGGCAGGTCCACAAGATGTATCTTCTGTTCTTCCCCTTCTTCTAATATTGATTTCCTTTATTGCATAAGATTTCTTCCATCCTATTGTTCTCAATTCAATACAGGTGTTGCACTGAAGATCTAGGAGTTATTTAGATAAAAAAAATAAATTCTAGCTCTAAAGATTAAGAAATGAGTTCCCATGACCACAAGGAGGAGTAATGCCAATCTGTAAATTCATTTATTACAGGAGATTACAATAGCAGCAAATGCAGAAGAGCATAACAGACAAAATCCCCTCAAAACTGTACTCAGCCACTTACTTGCCCAAGACTAGCTCTACTGAAGTTACAGGCACCATCTGTAAGGGAGCTGGCAGCTACACTCACTCACACATTAAAGGTCATAAGCAAAATTGATGAGAACAATACAGAATATGCAATTTATAAAGATGCATAAAAACAATGGAGTAATAACTCTGTCCTCAGCTGCTTCTGAAGTGGGGAACTGTATAATTACTCCCTGGCCCAATCACAGAGATGACGTCTTATTGCACAAGGACCCGGAGGTCTCTGGGTACCATTATACGTTGTGCCAGCAGTTTTGGTGTCTTTAAGGAATGCTTTTGTGGTCATAATGTCGACTATGGGTGAGGAGAGAAATGCTCTTTGGCAACTCTGACAAGATTTTAAAGAGAAGTCAGGAGGGGAAAAAAGGAAATGACTCAGGCATCCATCTGGAGCACTGATCTCCTGGGTTAACCTTTCTCTTTGATTTTCACCTCCCCACTGCCATCCCCTGCTGTGGTACTGCAAAGACCTGCAATTAGCCCTGACTCTCCATTTGCATTACTGGCTTGAAGCAAAAAAGCAATGTTTATACAATTCCAATTGGAATACAATTCTTGCACAGCCCTGTTGTCAGGAAATGCGGGGCTCACAAGTAGAGGTAAGCTGTTATTGACTTTTTTTTAATTGTACCTTCCCCTTTATTAAACAATAATTGTGTTTACCCACATTGCCCAGCCATAACTATGTGCCTCTGAACAGAACTGAAACATAAATGTTGGATTTACAGGATTGGGATATTAACTCAAAGTTTTGCTCAGATGCTTCAAGAAATATGATCTAAAATGCATCGGTGAACTGCTAAAAAAGTTAAATATCCCACATCTGATTATGTTAAATCAAATAAATTAAATGAAGTGAGTCCTTTCCCATGGAAAATTGATTGCTTCAACTATTTAAATGTTTTTTCTAAATTAAACATGGCAAATTTAAAATATAAATGTAAAATGGAAAAGTGGTTAGTATGTTATAACCATAACATTGCAGCTTACAGTACTTTGTGATCTCTGAATATGTTTTATAAGCAGAATAGGTAATCTGTTAGAGTAGAATGATTTCAAAACATTGAATTTTTAACAATATGTTGTCAAACTCACATACTACTTTTATCTTTGTGTGTGGCTCTGTGCTAATGATCTTTATATGCATGCCTTAAGGTTCACAAGCTTGCACACTATATTTTATCACCTTGAAACACAGCCAGTTCAGATAACATAGCTGAATTTTTCAAGTATAACAAAAAAGAATAATGCAATTATATAAACTTTAATAATAAACAAATATATTCACACATCCAGAAAAAAACAGTTAGATCCTGTCTAGGTAATCATCTACACAAACCATATTGTGTTCTCAAAATATTGAGAAACTATAGTAGGAATTATCTGTGAATATTCAGCTGAAATTTCAATAAATGCAAAAAATGTATATAGAGGTAAATAGCAGTAATAGTATTCCTGGAAGTAAATTAAATATAGGTTGCTCAGAGACTTTTAAAATATACATTACCTGGAACGGAAGATTTGTGCAATAAAATATACTACCAGAAAGACATTGATTACATTCAAAGTAATTTGAATTATATTCAAGTAGAGAGCAGCCTATCATTTTGAAATATACATAACTAGAACACCGAAGAAGGCTCCACAACCAAAACATTGCCATTTCCTTTCAGCATGGAATAAACCTTTACCTGTTCCTTTGTAGCCTATGCATGCTGACGCAGCAATCTACTTCAATAACCACATTCAGCCATGATAATTATTTTTATTGTATTCTGTGGTCTGAGTCACATGTTTGCTTCAAAAACACAGACCCAACTTCATGCAGAAATTTAAAAGAGGCCTACAGTCATAAACTACGTTCTGATCACAGATGTGGGAGCCTGCTTTAACTGTTTTGTGCACTGGAGTACTTTGTCTCAGAGTAGGAATGAGTATATATTGAAGCTTTGCTTTAAAACCTGCCAGTGCCAAATTTGCATTTACAATATTTAAAATTGGAAATACTGGAATCATTTAATACAGCAGATTTTTACTCCTAAAGACACTGATTATCTTTAATGACTTGCTATGAGGTATTATATGGAACTGAACATATCCCACAAAATTAAAAAAAACAAATTGTTGCCAGGCATCTATTTGAAAAAAAAAGGAGAGAAGTAGTCATATTAAGTATTACACGATTTTAAAGATGAGCATTTGTCAGTTATGGAATTATTCTGAATTCACATCAGCATAGTTTAAAAATTATTACTGCTACCCAGACAAGCTTAAAATACTGTTTCTTGGGTGCATTTATGTGCAAAAGTAAAATGTCACTATATTACCTAGATTGGCAAAATTTGTCACACTCATTAGTGTTTAGAGTTTGCATGTTGATCTCTCACATAGAGAGATTTTTTGCTTCCCCAAAACACAAATTAAGGTGTTAAAATGAGGGGACAACTGAAAGTCAGCACATTCATTAGAATTGTTCTTGCTTAATGTCAAACACTGCATTTCCATAAGGATTTATGCAACTAGCATGTGGATTTGGAGATACAGTCCTTTACAAATCAAATAATACATGAGTGTGTTGCTGAGACTGAGATTTCATTTGATCAGTGGACAAATAATTCTGGGCTGTGTGAAATAAAATATACTTGAACATAATTGTCTCCAAATGTATTCATACACTAGATAAAACTAAGTAAAGCTGAAAATACTGAGGTACTCACAATGTCTCATTTATTGACACTCCAGGAAACTGTATTTTGTGGATTGCCTTCAGCCTTTGATAGGTTTGTGAATGTGCTTTCCATAGCCTTTTTATATTTTCAGTGTTTTTCACGAAGGATTTCCCACCACTTTCCCATGCCAAATGTCTACAGCTCCTCCAGGTTGTGTAGTTTGAACTTGCAAGGCTGTAATGAAAACATAAGTAAAATAATTTCATGATCCCTTAATTGTTTAATTATAGAATTGACTATGTGCTTGGGATTGTTATACTGCCGAAAAGTCTGTTTTTGTCCAATCTTAAGCTTCTTAATAGTTTTTTTTTGCTAACACATCCTGATAAATGTAGAAAACCATCTGTTTATCAGTTCTTAACAGAACCAGTAAAGTTGGTTGGAAGCAGATGCTCATCTTACTTTCCAGTAGTGCTGGAAAGAGTATCCAAAAAGCAAGTGTTTCATCAACCACATCACGTTTCCACTGGAAAAATTAAGATGCTATTTGTCATTTTTTAATATTGCTGCAAAACTCTGCAACAGGCACCAAATCCATGAGATCAAACAGTAATCCTGAACACGCAATAATCTGATGATGTCACATTTTCTGGAATATCACAGTATTCTTCAGCTTGTGTTTCCTGAACCAGTTTTTTATTAAACTTTTGTGCGGAACTTTCTCCCAGTTCTTTCTGGTTGTATAGAAACCATCCCATTAGCCTTAATCTTAAACATGATAAACACCATCCTCCATCCATTTGCTTAGCACTATAGGGTCATGGGGGAGCTGGAGGCGGGATATACCTTGAACAGGACACCAGCACATTGCATACACAAGAGTCTGTTACTCTAAGAATCAACTATTATTTACAGCTCATCCATAAATAAGTCTGCTGGCAAGTATTAAATATTTTAAATTAAAAAAGGCAATTTCTTTTCAAATTAATGAAATATTGAAGTGTCATGAACCTACGATATGGCTCTTTTAGCTGTTGCTGTGACTAGAACTAAAGGTGCATGTCGCATAGCATTTAATTCAAGAAAGTGACTTAAACCCCTTTGTAGTACCGTATTTTGTATGTGCATTTCTATGAAGTGTGTAGTATGTGATTGAAGTATGTGATTTTCATTTGCTATAACATGTTCTCACAAGGGTAGGTAGATTTTCTATACTGCGTGTAAACTGGCCTTTACTAGTTAAAGTTATCTTGCAGATAATTTTGTCTCATACAATTAATCCTATATTCATAATGTAAACTTTTCACTGAACAACTCATACTGATGGTCTTTCTACACTTAAACTGTCAATTCATATTCAACATTACAACACATGGATGCATTTGTATTAATGTTTGATTGCTTATTTTCCAGTTGAAGAAAAGATGGAAAGCAATGAATATATTTGAATACAAACAGACTTAGATTATTAGGTGCAAGCTAAATTATGAAATCATATTGTGTTTGGAGTTATTTTCCACACTGACTATTTTTAGAGACCCTTTGCAATGTTCAGATGGAATGAATTTATTCTTGTAAATCTATCTAATCTATCATAATATATATATAATGTTATTGAGTATACAAGTTACAGAGTACAGAAAATAGTTTATATAACACTTTTATCAATGGCAAAAATCCTTTAAAACAAAATCTACAATAAAAGAGTATTCGGGCTACGATTGGTAGTGTCTGAATCTCTGCATTTGTTTGTAATATTGATGGGGGTGCCAGATAATTACTGAATTCAGCATTGTCAATATAAATGAAGAACACACCACCCCAGCTGTCATGTTTTATTTTATGTAAAATTTAAAAAATACAAAAAGATAGTTGCACCACACTGAGCCTTGTTAAGATTTATAACCATGTGGTCACTCAAAACACATTCAACGTGATACCACTATCAGCCTATGGCATGATGTATACTGTAGCTTATTGGGGATACTTTAATTTTCCCTAATATATAATCACAATGCCCAATGTCCAGATAGTTAACCTGCTGACCTAGCATACAGCTTTGTGGCAGTTGTTATTTTTTATTTAGAGAAAATGAAATTCAGGTGCTGATTTTCTCTTTGCATTCTCAGTTACAGTCACAGTCTATGACATAGAGAAATAGATGACCACAGGTCAGCCTAGAAAATTGGGTGTCTCCTGTACTTGAAACAAAGAGATTTTTTTTCAGGGAAAGCTATTCCCACATAATTGGAGTATTCAAAAGTAAATTATCTTCAGCTGGAAGAGGCTGAAACATCAAACGAGAAAAAGGAAGAAAACATCTGAACTCAGACATTATAAGGTCAGCGAACCCGTGGCAGGAATGCATTTATCTAAAGAGTCAATAAATTAGAGAAATTTGAATTCCAAAACAGTCTGACAGCAAATGTGCCCAGGTTCCTGCTAAGAGGTTAAAAAAGTAATTGTCTTTCTCCATGAGTTTAATTTCCACAGCACTATAAGAACCAGAGGTAACTGTGGTAGATTTAATTTCCTAACCTCACAATTTAATTTTCACAACTTTACTTTTTCAGATGGTTTCAAGTAATTTTTATGTCTCCATTTAAATAAATGCACGAGAATTTGTCAGTACTACAATACTATTTATACATCTGTAAATCTATTGTCACTATTAACAATCATTCAGATATGATGAATATTACAATATTACAGTTACAATTACAAAATTGATATTTATTCAATTTGATTTGTTATTTAAATAGAATTTCAGTCAATAATACAATGTATTATTTACTGTACAACAGAACGCTGTCAAAACATAAGCAACTAAAAGTGAACTCAGTATGAAGTAGAGCAATGTTATGTACTGCATAAATCTGACAGGAGGTACACAGGAAAGCAATATTAAGAAACACAATAATATTTTAATTTGTATTAGATTATTTTAATATATTAATTATATTTATCATAGTGTCCTTAGAAACAGATTCTTCTATTTAACTAAAATACTCAAGAATTGGGACAAAAACATTTTTATCCACAATTTGGTGCCAATACAAAACACTTTCACTTACATACTGTATTTAGTATGTTTTCTTTTCACAAATTAAGAATTCCTGTATAGTATGTGTGCTTTAAAATTAAAGGTTTATTTTAAGGAATGTATGGCAAGGAAGAGGAAAGAGCACTATTATACCTATTATCTCTTAACATCTACGTACAGAAGGAATTAAAGTAATACAAAAAATCATCCCTGTCCATAAGACCAATACACTCACAAGGCCCATTCCACTGGCTTTATCTGTGACTAAAAATACTACAATAATATTTTGCAAATTTTCTGTTCAACATTTGTATAAAGGTACAATGAGAATATGGGACTGTTCAGAATGCTGTCTTCACTATACAAAATGAACACACAGTAGATTGATGTTCTGAGAAAACTATCACAGATACTGAATTTGAAATAGCAATAAGAGCCAAACCCCAACCCCTTTCCATATGGAAGTACATTAGATTAAGATTTTTAACATATTTAAGCCACATGATGAGAATCATTTCTACACTCTGTTGTAGACATTTTCTTCTCTTCTGTTTAGAATGTGTTACATACTGTATGCCTTCAAAAATAAAAGCTAATGACAGTACTAACTTTAAAGAAGGTGAACCCATGATTACATTTCTACAACTTGACAGCTGTTTGTTGCACAGGCTGTGTTGTGAACTACGTACCCTATGGGAAAAAAACCTACTGCAATATACCATAATTAACTCATGAGTTTGCAGAGAAAATACATGGTGTACTGCATTGCATTCTCATTTCATTTACAAAACTGCCAAGTTATGCAATACGATTGAGGCCTTGGGCATTGCATACAGTAAAAATAAAAATGTATTTTCTGCAAAATTGTAGTTTCTCCTTTGAATTGGACATGTTCCTCATGCATGCAGAATAAGTTTGTTGTAGGAGCCTGTATGTGATCGTAAACATCTTTCTTTTTTATGAATCATTGGACGGGACTGTCTGGTTCCAGGGTTAGTCATAACCCACACAGGTCTTTAAGAAGGGATTACTTCATCTTTCAGGAAGGGAAGTTTAAAATGATATAAGTTCTACGGGGAAGAGGGGACATGAATTTTAGTGGTTACTCAGTGTTATACAGGAAAATGCATTTGGAGTCTTCTTGTATTTTAAAAACACAGATTTGTTTTGGATATATAAAGGAAAATGTTTAAATAATTTGATTTTTGCATTGATTCCTATTCACTTGTTTGTAATGTTCATTATATTATTATGTTTATTTAAACAAGCTCAAACTGACGGTGGGTTTAAAATGCCAGACCTTCCTGGTTAACACTACTGAGCTGCTTCCCTAAAACATCAGTAAAAATTCTGTAATTTCATCATTTCTTTCTACATCATATCAACACATTCAACAGAACCAGAATGGGTGGGTGGGGTGGGGGGAGTTTAAGGCAACTCCGTTCAAGAACATAAGAAAAGTTACCTAATATGTCCATCTAACTCATTTGGTTTATAGGAGATAATTAGTCCAAGATTCCTATTCAGAAATTTTTGAAAGAAGTCAGGAAATCACCTTCAAAAACATTACTTTGTGTAGGTTTTGGTTAGGTTTTCTAATTTCCTTTCTCTCTTATGAAAATACATGTAAGGTTTGACTGCCTACACTAAATTGTTTCTGAGGTGAGGGTTAAGAGAGATCATATTGGAGGGCTGCATTATCAGTACAAACAGTACTGGCTATCTGGCTAACATTTAGTTGTGGTTATAAAGAACCAGAAGTAAATTAAAACAATGAGCTGAATGGCCTCCTCTTATTTCTGTTTTTTATAATGTTATCACTTATGTTATTTCTGAAGTTGTATCTTCGTTACATTACGTAAGCACTTGCTTTTAGTGTTTTTTTACAATTACTTTTTTTTGCTTTAATCTTTTCATTTTCTATTAATTCAATAAAAGATGGATTTGTTTAGGAAGCAGTTCCTCCTTCAATTGTTCATTTATTGCTGTCATTTGGTTTTATAATGGTTGCCACTAATAGTTGTCTGACTAACAATGGGTGAAAAACATTTAAAGGTTTGTAGTATTCAAAAAGAAATGTTTCTATAAATACAGTCCTCAACAAGGATGACATGCTTTATTTACTGTTAACTGCACACTGCTTCTTTTTTGAGCCATTATTGTGGACTTTGTGAGCTATATATCATGCTGTGATGCTTATTGTTTATGTGTCAATGTTACTGTAAGTCTGGGTATGTACTTGTACTCAGATACAGTAGTGAAATGTGTGCTGGTTAACCATCTTATGATCTTTTAATTACTTGTGTTTAGTAAATACACTATAATATACTACATTACACTTAAAAGGTATCAGTGTAACCACATTAGTATCTTTTCAATTTTTAACCTCTCTTATAATTTTAAATTGCTTTTTAAACTCTTGTTGGGGAAATTGAGGAACCCACTGAGACTTCCTATTGAAGACAGTTCTTACTTAATGGGCAAACTCTACAAAAAACAAAACTGACATTTCTCTGCACTCTCAGAATGAAATAAAAGAAACAAAATGTTGCCCTTTCTTCCAACTGGCAGCATATTGATCCAACAGTATGCATTTACTATACATCTTACGCCACTAAGAAAACACCCACCTTCTTTAGCAAATTGGCAGGATTTTTTATGTATATTTTAAAACTGTCTTGATGCGAATCAAAGAAACGTTTGTTTTTTCATTTTGAAGTAGTAACTATTATACTGCAGCAAAAAGATTAAATAAATTCTAATTACAATATATACTAGAATAATTAAATTAAAACTTAAATCTTATCACAGGTTATTCAGCTGTTAATTAAATGAAGTGTATTCCATTGGAACACATAATCTGTCTTTCATTATGTTTCATTTCATTTCCATCTACTTGAGTAAAATTACCCTTATTTAGAAGATCAGAGCAAACATTATAGTAGTAGGCTTGTGAAGGTCATAATAATATGGGGCAATGAAGTGGTAAAATGAATACTAGGAGATGGAAATAAATCACTGCCAAGTACAAAATACACCACTACTGTTCATTTTGTTCAAAGTCACCATTTTTGCTTTTTTCATCACTGTAATTGTATTGTGGAAAAGAGTGTAAAAAATTACCGCTGTAATTTTGTATATTAGAAAACTTTTAGAGTGCATACTATCAGTTTCCATCAATGCAAAAATGGTATTTTATGACCAGGGTGGGTGCCTAGCTGCAGTCTAATAGTCAATTCTACCCTTACTTTGTTTCATATATTCATTGACCTTTCCATTTTCTAACCTCTTTATCCAATACAGAGTAGCAGAGGAGCCAGAACATATGCCAGCAAGCAACATGTGCGAGGCAGGATTGACCCTGGACGGGCGGCCAGTCCATCACATGGTACACACAGATAAAAACACTCACACACCCAAAGTGGAGACAGTTTTGCCAGAAACCAATTAACCTACCAGCATGTCTTTGGACTGTTGGAGGAAACCAGAGCATCTGGAGGAAACCCATGTGCATACGGTGAGAACCTACAAAATCCACACAGATTTCTATGCAGGTTAAAAACATAAATAGCCACCTGTAAAATGGTAACAGAATCTGAAAAATGTACAGAACCTCCTTTAGATTAAATACATGCAGAATGTTTGAGCACTATCACTTACACTTCATACAGATATATCAGAAATGCTACAAATCTGTCTCTGTTCATCTAAGAGACCATAGCTGCTATGAGTTCTTGCTTTTATGGGTCACACTACAGTATATAAACACCTATCTCAACTCTTTACAGAAGCAGAAGCAAAACTCTCTTCAGAGGCTTAATCCTCTTCGGTGGAATCTCTCTAGAAGCAAGTGTAAGCAGTTTTTAGAGAAGCAGCCTGGCAGGGGTTGTGGAAGTGTTTTAATTGTGCACAGTGTGAGTTTGGTGGTTAAAGATATGGCATGGATGAGTGGTAGGGATGCTGTAGGTAGCATGGAGGTGTTAGCCATCCAATGGGGCCCTGTGAGGATGCCTGGTAAAAGATCCTTTCTTTAGTAAAAGAAGCTGATGCCTGAGATAAGTCACAGTTGAGAAGGGAGTTAGAAGTCTACTCTTAGCTGTATGAGTGCTAAGCTATAGAGATGCTATCGGTTGTAGGTGATATGCTTATGAACTTACGCATACTGTAGCAGCCTGGTTGGATGGAGAAGACTCACTGGCAGCTGTGCTGTGCTAACAGGCATATACAGTACGCAGCAGCCTGGTTGAACAGTGGAGAAACAAGGGGAGCTGCAGATAAGTAAATACATAGAGACCTTAAGGAGTGGCAGATACCAACAACAGCAGAGGTCATGGAGGTGTGAGTGTGTTGGAAATGTGTGTTGTGTGATTTGGTGAAGAACAGTAGGAGGGAAGATCAGAAGGTTGGAAGGACCTTGAAGTCTTTTCTGAGAGGGGACTAACATGTAAGAGGTACTGTAGGATCCAGCTGGGGTTCAGGGAGAAAAGGACAGGCCATAAGGGGACTGGTGTGCGTGTGGCACTGAAAGTGCATTCCATGGTGATCTGTTAGATTGTAGTGGGTCATCTCACCTCTGTGGGCATTCAGGAATGAGTGATGAGTAAATTGGAAGTGGTTTAGTGAATCAGTGTTAGTGTTGTGGTTGTGAGAACCAAGGATATTAGCTGTTGTATGTTAGTAATGTGATTGGTATTAGTGAAAGAGTGGGTTAAAAATCAGAGAGTAAGGGATGCAGCCTGACAATACCTGATGTAATGTTAAATGTTTTGTGTTTTGTTATGAAAGTAAGGAAAAAGTAGGAGTAGAATATTCTAAATTGAAGATCAACCACTTGTACTTTCAAATCAAATTACTAGCATTTGGTACAGGTATGTTTTAACAAAACCTGTTTTACTATATTTGTTTCCCCTTTGAAATTCATACAGTATGTTTAGCACATACAAAACATCCAAATAGAATAAAAATGAGCTATGACTTATTCAGAAATCTCCAAATGCTATTAAAAGTATGCATAGCTCGTTTTAAATTGTTTACTTAGATTTTGCCACCTTAATGACTTCTCAAAATGGCAAGATGGAAATTATACGTAAAGAAACATAGTTCCAAAGTCCATAGGTGAAGTTTAATAATATTTAATATTTAATATTATAGTCATTGCAATACTAATTTATTTCCATATGTCCTTTCTTGTGTTCGGCTTTCAGTTTGGCTTACTGGAATATTAAGCCTGGCAAATAATGGAAAGCCTGGAAAAACATTTTGAATGCACATGACAGGAAAATGTGAAATTATTAAATGCAATAAGATGGGGAAGATAGGTGACAATCAAATGCTTTTGAGAATACGTAGGCTGCTCTGGAATATTGTGTCAAGCTGTTATTTTATTTCCTCTTCAATATTGGTAAAACCAATATTGGTAGTTTGAAATAAAATAGGCTCATTTTTATTTTACAGTATGCAGCTTCAGCTTCATAGAACACAGATTTTATGCATATTTTCTTTTGATTTTTCTTTATCAGTAATTGTTTTTTTTTCTGATTCTACAAAGAAGAATTACACACAGACATGGTCTAGTATTATTCCGATACATTACAACTTTGTATGGCTTATAAGATTTTTTCTTATATTTTGAAACAATAACATTCTTCCTCAAAAACTGAAATTACCACAACGCAGTTGTGCTCTTTGCTGAGATGCAGTTTTGAAAGGGAGTTGTTAATATTCAGCCCTGGTATACATGTTGTTGTTTCATTTCCAAACAGATGAATGATATTTAAACACAACTGTAATTAATTTTAACTTTGTCGGGTAGGATGTATGTGGAAGAGGGTACACAGGGATGAGGTAATTAATTTTTGTGTCTTAAAGAGTAAATGTGATGCATGACATTTATTTCTTTATACCCATACTGTGTGCATGCAGTTTTAAATTGTGGTGCTTTATCAGAATTATGTCAAAGAAGTACATACAGTAATGGGTCATTTTAATCTCTTCAAAACAACAAACATTTGTTCTCAGACTTTAAGGGAATGAAAGAAATCACTTTAATTCCAATTCATTAAACACATTATCTGGTAAAAACACATTGTTTTATTTAAAAGCTAGCCTTAACAAACCATTCACAGCTGTGGGAGAAGGGACACATTTTATTAAGCCTATAAAATATGTGTAGTGATGTATTGCAGGTAGCTAGAGTATGGAACCGTAATCATCTCCAACAAAATAAGAGTTTTGCTTTAAATGAAAAGGGTGCATTGTGCTGGCAGTATCAATCTGTAGGGTAGGTCAGGCAATGACAGAGCCAAATAAAATAGTTCTGTTGGGAGTGTAATAACCTGTCGCCATAGCTATTCTCAATGATGGACCTTGCCTCGCTTGCACATTGACAGAGAAGTGTTGCTGTGGACATTTGACCACTTCTCTTCAAATTTAATGATGTTTTGAGGATTAGGTTTGTGTAGTGGGATAAAGGCATTTTGCTTTTTGCCTCTAGGACTGACGTTTTTTAAATGAACAATTTGTGCTTTCAAAGGGTATCCAAGCTCATTTTAGTGATCTGACAAATATTTCCTCCAAGAACAGAAGCCATATGTTGTTTTTTTCTGTAAACAGACATGAGCATTATTTATTGAAAGTGCTTATCTATGCATTGTGTTATAGAGTGATACAATGACTGCTTCTGAAGTGCTGTCACACTGCTGGCATTACTTCACAAATAATTTCTTCTTTACCCAGGTTTTTTAAATCAAATGGCATGACAAATTAAAATGTAGTGGACACTGCTGCTCTCCAACAAAGGAGTTCCTTTGTCAGTAGTATGATGATATCTACATCAAGGGAATAAGTCAACTATCATAAAACTGAAGGTTGGAAAGCATATTCTGCTGCTTATACTGTACATGTTTTAAGCTTATAAAATACAAGGTTCTGATTCAATCTAAATTTGACCAAATTGCAGATTGAGTACATCACTGTTCTATTAATTTGAGAAAGGTTTCTTACTTGACACATTGGAATATTGGCATTAAGCACTTGGGCTTTATTGCACTCTCATGGTACTGGGTTTCTGGCCTTAGTGTCACGCCCTCAGCTCCTACTCTGTCCTGTTCCTAGTTTCCCTGTGCTTTGCTTGTCCTTCCGGTGTATCTTTGTGTGGGGCTATATATTTCCAGGTCACCCTTTCCTCCTCGCTCAGTACTGAGGGTTCGGATGTCTTGAGACCTGCCTAGCTCCAGGTTGTCTCCTCCGTGGCCTAAGGGCATAAGTTTCTAACTGACATCGTCTGACCTCCTGAGCATGGGCTAACCCCCGTTTTGCCGTTACGCATAGGGTCTTTATTGCTCTCCTGGCCATTCCATGGCATGCCCCTTCTGACATCCATAACACTTAGTTGCCTGACTTTGTAGATTTTGTCATTTTTTCAGATGCCAGATGTGGGTTTATTTTCCCGATAAACTGATTTCTCCAACCTGCCAAAGAGGTTGCTTATACACATTTAATTATCCCTCCATTATCCATCTTCATGAAAAAAAAAGTTTTTCTGTGACTCTCACCCCTATGTCTTTTTTGCAGGGTTATCAAGGATAACTTACGTTCTACTTCTCGGGCTCTTGGTCTTAGTTTTTTTTTAAAGTGGAGTCATTAGTATTGTAATTTATGTCCTCTATTATATTTTTTCCTTTTATTTTCAATTTTATGCTCCATGTCAGAAACTAAGATCAGGTAATTAGTTTCACTCTGGAGACACAAACAGAGAAGAACTTCTTTCATGTCAAATCCACCCTTAAAAATATAATCCTTACACATAATTTTCTAAACATCAGTATTGTACAGTCTTTTCGTAGTAATAGAGGATGTTTACTGTATAAATTAATCAGGGTAAACATTTAAAAGGGGAAATAAAAAGTTGAAAATATAACTGGAAAATATTCAATATTACACTGCATCAAAGTAGTGCACCACACTACAGACTCACAAATCGCTCCTCCACAGCCCCCTTTTGTATTGTTTTTTCTCTGACAGCTCACCGTTTTGCCCAAACAACACAAAAAAATGTCCCAATAG
The DNA here is from genome assembly GCF_055471065.1 of Atractosteus spatula. Taxonomy (NCBI): domain Eukaryota; kingdom Metazoa; phylum Chordata; class Actinopteri; order Semionotiformes; family Lepisosteidae; genus Atractosteus; species Atractosteus spatula. The sequence goes on from NC_142714.1 coordinate 18,955,025, forward strand.
CAACAGCAAGATGCTGAATGTGTGAAAATAGCAGAACAAATACTACAGTATTGGCAGCATCTAAACATGTATCTTTGTGTTTTCCATCTCATGGGAAGGTTATGAAGAAACATGTCGGTAACATGGTTTCAAAAAGCTATTACGAAAATAAATACAGTCTTTTTTACATAATTACCCAATAATTATGGATGTAACTATAATGCACTTAAAGCACAGTAAAATGGAAAATAGATTTTGATAGTGATTAATTAAATTGTAATACAATACAATTGCAGCATACAGGTGAGAAGAATTTTATTGGTACATGTTACAGTATATCATCTTTTTACCAGACTTATAAAGGGTATTAATCTGCTGAAAAGCATGAAGGTACTCTTTCACTTAATGAAGCATGGAATAAACACGGAAGAGAGAAAACACAATGTTTCGGGTGTGAAGCCTTCTTCAGGTGTGACACCTGGTCTGACACGTGAAGAAGGCTTCACAGCCGAAATGTTGTGTTTTCTCTCTTCTCTTTTCAGCGTGGAATAAACCTACTATTACTTGTTTTTTATTTTCTGTGCCCACTTTACACTTAAATAATGTCTTATTTTTACAGAATTATTGATATAGTAATAGGGCCTTTTGAAATAACCGGTTTATCTTCTTTACGTTCCCATCTCTCTTTATCACATTATTACAGAATTCCAGAGAGTTGTTTCCTTGGTTCTTGTGATCTTCTTTTCTCCTCTTATTGTTTCTGCAGGAGACCATTTATGGGTCTTCCTTGGTGGAACCTATAACTGTTCCTACAAACTGAATTATACTCACTTACAATAGATTTTTGCAATAGACCCTGTGCGCTATTTCTTAGTGTAGAAAGATGCCTTTATTTTTGGTACTGTACAGTATGTCTAATGTAAAGAAAGAGAACCATTTCTTTCATGTTTATTTTAAAACCTACAGTATGCTACTTTTCTCATGTTGTATTACATGATTTCAAGCCAGTGGGATTCAATCTGCACTCCAATTGTCCCTGTAATAGCATGTGAGCCATTAATCCATGATAAACAGAATAAATCAATCATAGTACAGTATATAAATTGATTAGAAGATTAATTGCAACTCTCACGTTTAGCAACAAATGGAGTTATATATGAAGTTTAGGTACTACTCTAATTAATAATTTTCTATGATGTCCTGAAAAAAGTATGAATTCCATAGTAAGCCTTTCTTTCTCACTCTCATTTGTCTTTCATCGTTTCCTCCTCCACCCCATTTACACCTTTGCAGTTACTCCTTTGTTAACATCTGTCTCTTTATGAAGGGTCCTAACAAGGCTGGTCCTCAGCCAAGCAGTATTAGGCGGACTTTTGACTGTCTTATGCCTAACTTCTCAATAAGCATTCCTAAATTCATTTTCATATTGAATTATATTTCTTGTGAATTGTCTGTTGTTCACCTATCATTCACAATGATCTCCCATATCATATTGTTGTAGCTTGTTACAATCCTTTTTGTTTCACTCTCACTTTCTAATATCATGTAATATTCTCAGGAAGAAAGTTTGTGCTTTCATGGCAAGTTCATAATCCAAGCCCAGTTGAAAAGTAAAATTATCTTTAATGGAGAGTTAAAAAAACAACTGCAGCATAAAATATATTACAGTAGAGCTTTATAACTGAATGCAGAGCAATAGTGTGTTTTCTAGAAAGTGAAGAAAATATATTGGGTTTTTTTTTCTTGATCTTTGTATTTCAGTTAGCTAGAACAGATGACCTGGTAACTATAGCCATCAGTGTACCAATGTAAAAGATATAGATATTTACTTACATTTTTATGGTATTTGTTACAACCCCCAGTGTCTAGGGGTAAAGGGGTGTAACATTTAGGATAATTTTTGGATGCAGGTGGGTTCTGGTGAGGGACTTGGGAAGCGGTAGCAAGGGTAGGTGCAAAAGTGATGATTTTAAGTTGAATAACTGACTGATGAGACACAATAACACACAGGGGTAAGGAACTAGAGTGGTGCCAAAGAAAAGAGTAATAACAAACAAAATGGATCTGGCTAGGAAAGTGAGGGAAAGCTAACCTGACTACAAAAGAAAACCCGAAACACATGATCTTTGGCGTCTTCAGCACCCTAGCTAACCTTCACTGACTACCCAAAACCATACAAGACAAATGGCACTCACCTGTACTAAACTAGTGTTACTAATACAAAATCAACTAAGGGTGTAGAATGTACCCAACAACCTAAACTAACCTTATATACAAACGTTCACACAAAAACAACACAAGTGAACTAGGAATACAAATAAGGGAAAACGAGAGTAATCAACAAGAACAGGGTACAAAAGAACACAAAGGTTGAACATGTAACACATTAGGGCAAGGTTATGGCAAAGCAAGGATAAACACACAAACAAACGAAAGTACAAAGAAGACGAACAGAAACCAAACAAAAGCCAAAGCTATAAGAAAACAACACACACACACACACACACACACACACACACACAGCAAAACAACAAACCAACAAAGACGAAAGGGACCAAAGTCAAACAAAAGACCTCTTCCTTCTGAAAGCCCCCATGTTATATACTGAATAAGATGAGTTCTGATTGGCTGAGAGTTGATATATGATGATGTTATACTGAAACAGTGGTGTAATGGTGGGCCAATGGGGGAGGGAGAACAATCAAAGGTCAGCAGTGTGGAACATAACAAAAACACACATAGACCACACACTGGGACGTAACAGTATTGCATTTAATTTTTTTAAGTCTTCTGTTGATAAAAAAAATCATAATGCAGAAAACATAATTGTCCCTGTAATTATTAGATTTAGAAAGAAAATAAGCAGTGGAAAATAACTGTAGACCACAGGAGGCTGTTTTAAGGGTAAAGTATTTCAGCAATTTTTCTGTGGTTCTGTGAGTATCGTTTTGTGAAAAAAAAACACATGCCCTGTCAGTTCAGCTGTTTGAATCTTGTGGTAAATGATCATGTTCTTTTGGTTGTCGGTGCAGCACAAGTGTGTATTAGCAGACAGGATGGAGCTTGTTCTGCATGTGTAAGCCCACCATACAGTATGTGTGCCAACACAAATAATCCTGTCAGTCTATATGAATGATTGATTGTTTTCTGAAGAACGTCTGTATTTCCTCTCAATTGCAACTTTGACTTTTAAATTAAAAAAAATAAAAGTCGATAATAAAATATATTTTATTGTGTGTGTTTAAACTGTTAATGCAGTTTTCAAAATATTAATGAAGAAACTAACTTAGGGCATATACTGTAAAACGTATGAAGTTTATTCTTTCATAAACAAGTTCATTGAATGTCTTGAATAGGGGAAGCTAAATCATAAAACAGTCCTTGTAATTATAAGAAATAGGATTTATAAGAAGTCAATAGTGAAAAATAATATGGTGCACAAACTCAGAAATACTATCCACAGAAAAGTGTTATATGTTGCTTTTCCATTTGTGTCACACTTGTTACATTATCTAAGCAGGTCACAAATCGAGACAACAAGTCAACCCTCCTTCCCCCAGAGGACTACTTTTGCTGTCTGGACTTTGCTATCTGAACTCTAGAATCTAATTTGGAATTGATTTAAACAATAACAAAACGTATGGATTTTATTTTTTTAATATATGATATGGTTGCAGATAATAGTGAAATACCAAAATTACAGAGCAAGATAAACAATCATAACCCCCAGATTGTAAAGATTTGCCAGCAGTTGGTATAGTTAGATGCACCTGAGTTCTTTGTTCTCCGGCACAGCTTTGGCAAAAGAGCCATAAATAAGACTTGGTTAAACAAATAGTTATTAACAAAGACAATGACACACTAAACAGTACACAACACAATACATACATTTCTCTATTTACAAACAAGGCATCCCAGAAGCCTTCAACCAACCACAGACTGTAAAACTGTAAAACACAGACTGCTATCAAGTGTTCAAAGATTCTATGTGACACCTACACTGGCCAACAAGAGAGAAAAAGCTGCCTTATAAACTAAACAGAATATGGTCTATAGTTAAACCTCTTTCTCTATGAATCTGGATGCTACGAAGTGAATGAGAACCCTATCTTGCTATTAAAAATGCATCCACTAACCAGGAGAAACTATTTTTAACCTAGGAATTCTCTTTACAGGAAACCTAAAAACAACAGAATAGTGTGCTCTCTTAAGAAGGTTCAAATACTTAACTGGACTCTGGTCTTTACAGATGATCCAAGCAAGTACCTCTAGTCTGGCAGAAGCTTTCTTTTTTCCCCTTGTGTCTGTTGTGTTTCTTTCTATTTCCTTCCTTCTCTCTTGTTCTGCCTACCCTGCCTTTTAATCCTTTGTTCCTCCTTAATCATTTACCCAAAACTTAATTAACTAAAGTAAACCAGGTGATTATTTGATTGATATGGCTCAGACCTCCTACCATTCAATAAACACTTTTCTTTTCTTGCTTCGAAGATCTACAAATGCTGACACTAGCTAGGTGTTTGTCCGTTTTCTCTAAATCCATGAAAATATTAATACAGTATGTAGCTTAAATATGTTCTCTTAATATGTATTCCCCCATTTTCTATGTCATACCTAAATCAGATCTGGTGTACAAATATTTTAACATATAACACACTATTATAATAGTTGTAGAGAGTGTCTAGTTGACACTCTATTTGTACAGTAATAGTGGCTCAGATAATTTCAGAATTATCACTTTCAGAACATTCACCTGCCTCTGTAAGGTTTCTCAATCAAAACAAGAATTTCAAGCAAAATTTTGATCAGAGCAAGGAGCCTTTAAAACAACTCAGGCATAAATGTAGATATCAGGAGTTAAAAATCAAAGACACTGAGCACCACTATAAGCACTTTGGATTTTATCACTTAGAAATGTAAGATATGTCATTCTATTTATTCCTGAGATCACAGTCTATTAGAATGTTATTAATACTGTCTAAAACTCTTATCAGAATGTATAAAATAGCTTAACCAAAGGTTTAGGATCTTATGAATAAAATCCAAATTACATACGTAGAGTAGTTTACTTACATACTGTCACGGATGTCGGAGAGGACGAACCGTGGAATGGCAGGAGAGCGAAAAGACCCTATGCGTAGCAGCGAGACGAGGGTTAGCCTGGACTCAGCTGTTCAGGGAATGCCGTATAGAAAACTATGCCCTCAGGTAGCTGACGTGGGGCGACCTGGTGCTAGGCGGGTTTCAGGACATCCGAACGTCAATGCTGAGCCAAGGCAGACTGAAAGACCCGGAAATATATAGTCCCAGAGAGAGAGAAACACCGGAAGGATAGCAGAGAACCAGAAATGAGAGACAGGACAGAGAAGGAGCGCCCTCTGGTTGCAGAGGGCGTGACACATACATACTGTATTTACTATGGAACATGTAAAGGATTTGTATGTCTGATATTTATAGTGAGGCATTATTTTTAGAGGTTAAGTCTTCAATGGTCTAAAGAATCCCTGTGCTGTACATTGCAAAATATTCCCCATAAAAGTATGGCACAGTACTATCCTATTACTAACCTTGATCTAAACAGAGTGCACTTGCTGTTTTTTAAATACCGAAGTATCAGAAATAAATACAGAAGAAAACTATGAAAATACAAATCTCAGAACTCGACTTTTTTGGTACAAAAAAGACCTCGCCTTAAAACAAAAAAAGACACATGGATAGATGGTGATTGGGAACATTTTTGATTATGGCAGACTGCCATTATTTTCAATATGCAAAGCACTGTCATTCAGAGGCTTGCCTCTGCATGTCCATTAACATTTGTCTTCTACTCTTACTGAAATATCACTTGTTCCAATGGGGCAGGGTTTAACACTGTTTCCCGTAATTGAGCATGAGCTCTTCCAGGGCACAAGCCATTGCCTGGGGATGATAAGGTACAAATGTCTTTCTGTGGAATAATTTTGTTATGAGCTATTGATAGATGTCTTTCTGTGACAAGGACAAAGGCAGATACAACATTAAGAACTCGTAATAGTTCAAGAACTCCTGATTCATCAAGTGTTTAATGGATATTTTATTAGCTTCCAGTTTGGTTGTTCCTTGTTAAAAACATGGAATTGAATTCAAAATATTTTTAATTTACCAGATTATTCTGATATTCCTAAAAGGTAAAGTCCATACCAGTGTCTCAGAAATTCCTTGGGAAGGACTTATCCTCCATTCCATTTTTAAGTAGAGTAGAGAGTGGACGGAGATGGATGGGATCCCAGTCCATGGCAGGGAAGAAAGATGGTCCCCAGTTTTACTGCAGGTACTGGAGCTACTGGGGTAAAGTACGTTAAGCAAGAATGCAAGAATAAAATAGCAATGTATGCAGCAAGGAGTTGAGCCTACAACCTATCAGTCATTAGTCCAAAGGCTTCCCCTGATGCTTTAATGTATATAATAAGGTATAAATAAATCAACAATTGTAAGCCATACTGCAAGGTGTGAGTGCTTTATAGTGAACAAAATCATTTATTATCAATTATTCTGCATCATCTAAAAACAGAGTGGAGACATACAGTACGCAGTCTGAAAACTCAACAGTATTGAGCTTATGATAAGATGTAAAATAAGATGATTAGAAAGAAATAGACTCATGACTAGTATTTAAGGTTATTTTTTTTTTGTGTGTTGGCCCAGTAAATCGGAATGTTTTCATTATTATTCCAAGTTTTAACTTTGGGGATTGAGATGGCCAGCTGAGTACATTCGTTTTGTATGCAGTATCCATTCCTTTGTCCACTTGGATTTATGCTTTGTCCATTTTCAGTCAAAGTTGAGCTTCTTGGCAGGAGTTCATGATTTCCAATGGGCTACAGCACACGTAGATGCAAATCAACTTGAAAACATAATATACCCCTCACAGTAGTTCACAGTGGGCATTAATATGACCAAAAATGTCAATGTGCATTTAATTTGACCATAAGGCATCATTTCGCTTCTCATTAAAATTATGTATTGGCAGGTTTGAGTCACCCCTTTTTTGGTTTATCCTCTGTAGGTGTTTTTCTTTGCAACCCTTTTGTGAATGCCAAATTCATATAGGGGAATTCAAATGGCAGTTTTCAACACATTGTATTCTGAAGATGTTAGTGTGTATTGGAGATTTCCAATTGTTGCCTTTGAATTTATGATTACCTTGCAAACCACTTGTTTTACAGTCGAAATGGCAAGACATATTCTACCTGGGAGGGTACCAGTAGCCTTACTGTACATGTTGCAGTAATGGAGTCTCCATTGGGAAATGGTATATGCAGCTTTTTGTGGATAATTTCATAGTCATCTCTCAACTTGTGGAGGTCAATGACCCTTAGCCTGCAGTATTAGAAGAGCTCTCTGACCTTAACCATGAACTTTGTTATGTATTATCTCCTTATACCCTATAGGAAAACAAGAAATCTTCAGAGGTACTGTATCTACAATACTGTATATACTGTAGGAGGTTGCCATTGCAGTAACAGAAGAATGTTACTGAAGATTGGATTTTATTTAGTTAAAGGAATAGTTTGGGGTGTGAACAGATGTGATCATACTGTTTTCTAGAATTCAATTAATTATTTATGACAAGAACAACTTTGCTGCATGCAATACTATTATGATTAAAGTATAACTGATGGTATTTTTGGTATGATACATTATCCAATCCACAGGAGTTTTTTTCCTGTTCCTCTGGGGATATGAATAAATCTGGAGGGTATTGTATATATAGTTCAATAAGACAAATAGGGAGGTTTGATGTTTTTTTATCAGAAGCACAAAAAATCTATTTCAGTTTATCATGTATACAGTCCCATTATAAATACACTTGCTGAAGGTCATTGCAAAATCTTTTCTTCACTTTTTGTTTCTGTAGCCCACTCCATATATTTTTTTATAGAATCAGAAGCAGGATGTTTACTAAAATGAAAGATAAATTTGTACATTATTTAAGAGCAAAGAAAGGCCATTTTGAAAGACATTTAAAAACCAAGCAGAAGTAATGATGAATACTCCCTTTTGAAAAATGGCTATGTAAGAAAGAAGTAGGCAGAAGTAAAGAGAAGCACATATCAATAAACACCTAAAAATAAACAGAAGATAACTTTCACATTGTATCTGTGTTTTAGGCTTTTGCCATATGCTGTACCTTATGCGCAATCATTAGGTGCTACAGAAAACTGTTTACTTTCCTATGTTTTTGATGACTAAGCCTTCCTCTTAAACAAAATCTCCCACTTTCCAACCTCTGCTTCATTTTCTGACAGTTTAATCATTAGCTGAAGAGCATCTTATGGAGGCATGTTATTAACAACCCACCTGACCCTGATTTATTTATTGACTTGGAGAACCCTTCTTCTATATTCCTTCAATCAGCGTCGTGTAGTAATCCAGATCTTCAGAGGGGTAAGTTACTTTCAAATGTCATGCTTTTCTCTCTCTTATCCCACCAGTCTGGATCTGACAAGCTCAAATGCTTTAGTAATATCCTTAGGGTCTAAAGGCCAGGCTCAGGCTGTCAGGGTTGATTTTACATTAAAAACAAAAGCCTGATGCAAGGAGAAGAATCTGCTCTTCATAGTGCTGGCTAAGCAAGAATCTGGGAAGATGTTATTAATAATATCTGTTAATTTTTACCAGACAATCAATAATTTTGTTCTCTGAACTGAAACGGGTGAGACAAATTTGCATTTTATTCTCGTATTGTCATTTTATGGACTGAGAAAGGATAAAATAATTGGATTTGTGTGGATATAGTAGAGGGGAAGAACTCAGTTGCGTTTGAGATTTCAAAACCCCCATTGGAGTCCTAGCTACAGTAACAATTACTAGCCTCGCTTTGCTGTTGTTGACATCTTGAGCGAAACAATCCTTAGTGTTCAGGATAATGAAACACTACTTCAACTCTAATTAACCAACATTGTAAGAAAGGGTTTATTCCCAAGAAAGTCAGGATGAATATTTATTGATTATACTACAATTGTGGACAAGTAGAGATCCATTCTTTATGACATACTGTATAAAAAAATTAATACAGAACAATTGTGATGGATGTACTGTAAAACAGGAACAAATATACATTTATAGAAACTAAGGGAGCCATGAATTCAGTCAAAATTATTTCAAATGACTTCATTTACAAGTTAAACTATATGTAGCCATTTGTACTATTGCCTCTATGTTTAATTTACCATAACAATATTGACATTTAGAAGTGGTTTAGAACCTCCTTTATACATAATAATGCCACGTTTATATTATATCTTTATACACTAGCCATTACATACGTTATAGGAAACAAAATCTTAGAAATAGTAGACAAAATAACTGAAAATGCTAAACTGCCAAAATATAAATATAAGAAAGTTTAGAAAGCCATGAAGTTCATTTGTAGTAGCTTAATGATTCATCAATTCCATCAAACCATTTTTAAAAGATTCCATGGAGTCAAGCTCAACAACTTGGACTGGAAATTTGTTTCAGACTCCCACGAGCTTCTGTGTAAAGAAATCATCCTGTTTGGTTTCTGTCCTGAATTTTCCTAAACTTATTTTGCACTTGTATCGATGTATTTAATAGGATGCAGAGTTGCACCACACTGCTGCCCAAAATGTCATAATGTGATAGTCATAATGTCTATTGTTGCAAATGTACCCCTAAAAAATATCAACCCTGCTACAAAGCCTCAGAAACATACTAATGCTATCATGTTTCTTCTTTCATAGTGAGAAAGAACTATGCAGTATGGTTTGGTGTTTTGGGGTATGCAACCAAACAAGGCTGTTATATTGATAAGGTACAGTACATTTCAATGTGTGATCATTGGCTTGTGAGTTTCTGCCTTACTCTAAAATGACTTTGCATATAATTCTACATACTGTATATAGTGTACACATTTGCAGACATACCTTTTTTGGTCAATAATCTATTGGATGATGCCTTCTGTTTGTGTCTGACATCTGCCTTTCTTTACTACATACTTTTGTCCATGCATAACTTTGGGAGTTTTTAGTCTTTGGACACTCACATGCTACACAGTGCATATGCTATTGTAATAGTCCATTATGACTTGCTCCAATATATTTTTATTTAATCTCTGATCTCTGTTTTTAATCCCTTTAGAAACTGTTTAGAATCCTTTTGCAAACTTCGCAATTATTACTTTTTGATAAGTCCACATTAGCTGTAAATTTGTCGATGATGAAAATAACATCAATTGCAAACAGCATTGGAAACCAGAGTATTTGTTTCCATTTGCTGTCTGTAACAATCAGGTGTACCTTTATTATTGTGAAGAAATTTCAAACATTCTGTATATATTTTCTGCAAACATTTGATCAATGCATGTAAAACAGAAATTAGCACAATTTCAATAAATATTTAATAGATTTAATATCAGCTCATGATGTTAAAATGATTAACATATGACTGAAACCTTACATTTAATGGCAACTGTGCCTATAATACTCTTCATATTGAATTCTTAGTTTGGGTTTGTCTGTAGTTTGCAAGGTCCAGCTGTTAAAATAAGTTGGCACCTTAGTGGGAACAGCAGGCCATCAGATGAACTTGAAGGGACAGAAACAATGACAGGAGGTCTGCTCAGAGAATTGCTGCCTGAAACAATTTCACCTCAGTGAAAATTTCTGTCAGGGTCTATGTATTCCATTTATCAGACATATAAATCTTAAATTCAGTATGTAAATCAATGGATTCCAAGAGCTTTGTCCCCCAGAATGTTTGTCCCCAACAGACAATGGTTATGGTGAGCAACCTTATCTTGTTCAGTACATTGATGATAGCTTTTCATCTAAAATTACTTATCAGCTTTGGGAGGCAATTTAAACCTCTAGCCTATTATATTATGTATGAGCGTGTATGGGTGTATAGAATTAGTGTCTTTCTGTTTATAATTGTGTAAAACACTGGTCTTTATCTCTTTAGTGGTGAGTGCCTAATCAAACAAAATCCGGCATGTAATATTATTATTCCTGAGAACTATTGATTAATTGGAATGTCAAAAGGTGAAGAATAATTGATGTTGATGAGGACTGGGCACAACCCCTGACACATCCCTTCCAGCCTCCCCTTCCCAAGGAGACAAATGTTATGTGAAAACACCTCTCTGATCACCCCCAAAATATACCTCAGAAAATTAAAAAGATGTGAGGGGGGCTCTGCACCTCTCCTCTGGTCCTCTACTTGATGGACTCTCCTATTGGCCTCTGTCCTAGGTTTTATGTAGTATTATGTTTAAGGGAAATAATTGTCCTAAGCACAGGATACTCTGTTCAGTATTTCTAAAACAGAATTTTGGCATTTTCAGTGTTGAAAGATAAAACAATATCAAGTTTCAGGATCACCAAATTTGACTTTCTATATTTAGAAAGAAATATATATATATATAACTATATATATAGAAATATAGTTATATTATGTTTAGAGATACGGTAAGTGTAATGTTGTGACCATGAACAAAACAGCCTCACACATAGAATGAGAATTTTTCTGGAGGGGGGACTGGGCTTAGTTGGTTTAAGTATACTGTAGCAAATGTTAAGTCTATTAGTTGCTTTTTTATATAAGTAGTTGTGTAATATGCCATAAAGAGACACTGCATGACTGATAATCCTGTATGCAACACACTCAAAAGGATTACTTTCCTGACTATGCACTGTTTTGCTCAGATCTAGGGTGAGTTTTGGTATGCTGAGCACCATTGAAGCCTTTCGGTACTTGTAACATGTAGGAAAACACTGAGTGGAATAAGTGAGCAGAGATGAATGATTAAATTATGAGCTTAAATTTTTAGTTCTTCAGAGGGATGGGATTGTAAACATATTGACCTTTTAATACCTAACAATTTACTCAGTCTACTCAATAGATAATACTAATTAGTAGATATTCTGAGTTTTAGCAATTGCTTAACTCATTTATTTTATTTTTTGTTTAGTACTGTTATTTATAAGGAATAGTAAGATTTTTCAATGTAGAAATTTGTATATCATCATTAATAAATGGACACTAAAGATTAGATTTGGATTTGGTACATTTCCAGACATTGTGATTCCTAATTATTTTACTTTGCCTGCTGTAACATTTGTATTTATTTAGTATGTGCTAAAAAAATAGCAATATACACAATAGTACATTTTACCAAAATGATGATGGATGTTGACAAAAAACAAAATGACCATTATTTTGTTGGCATGTTGATGCTGACAGGTCAATTTAATTTGGACTCAAAATAAAAGCAGAGCTTTGTAAGAAGTCTGTATTTCCTTAAAAAAAAACAACAATAAAATGGGATCTTCTGTACTGTATGTAAACACTTCAAAGTCGGATATTCCATACAACATGATCGTTATGTGGAGTATTCTTTTGAAAGATCAATTATGGAAATACTTTGTGCTCAGTCAAAGTATTGCCCTGGGATGCAGTGAGAGATCAAAGTAAGGGCCCTCTCCCCGAGTCGATTTGGTCTCAGTTCTACTTCATAGAAGTTTCTTGCAGAGAAGCCTGTGGACGACAAACATCTGTTTTAATGTATGTCGCTAGGTAACCACTAGTCCCCAGGCAGAAAGCCACAGACATAGATCTGATTGTTTTCATATTTCACCCCAAAACAGACTTTGGAGGTGTTATATTTTCCAGTCCTGCTTTACATCATCTGTTTATTTTACGAAAGTGGGTACTTTCATAGCCAAGTATAGTCCTCAAGTTCAGCAATGTTTCATTAGAAATTAAGCTGTTTATTAAGGAACAATTTACCCTACTGTGATTATATACAAATTATTCATTTGTTTTCTTCTCCATCTGACAATGGCAATAATCATTGACAATAATAAATAATTGATAAATTGATAAAAGTTGTAAAAATGTTAATTGTGTAAAATAACTATCCCAGTAAAATGATATCATGATTTATTTAAAAAATTCAAAAGTAAACCTATAATAGCTTTAAAATGAGACAGCATGATCTGACATGTTTTTGAATATTAAAATAGGAAATATCTGTACCTCCTCATGTTTAACTGGAAAGTTCTAACTTAAAGATTATGTAAACTGTCATTAGATACTGGAATATAAAAAAACTGAAGCAAGTTTTCATTAAGTTTCACATTAAGTATATTTATTTTTTGACCTTCCATCTAAATGTTTTAGAAGAAACTAAATACTAAATCATTTGAAAAGAAGACAGCAAAAAAAAAAACATCAGTTTAAGAGCCTTAATTAGGTGCGCAAATATTTCATTGTCTTGTGGATATTTTTTTATGTATTTTGGAGTTTTCTTTCATGAACAAAACAGAAGCAAAGCAGAGCATGAAATGTGTATGGAATACAAAAAGGTCTTAAGTATTATATGTCTCAGAAAGCAGTTCATCCCTCTTAGCAGTTGTGGTGGAAAGTGGAACTCATTGGAGAAAAACAACAAATAATGAAAAAGGTTGTTATTCTCTCTTGGATGTGGCAGGTCATCCCTCCTCAAGCAATTCAGCAATGCCCCCAAAGATCTAAGGTTTAAATAACAGTAGTGGCGCTGTTGTTTTGGAGACTACTTTGCACAGAGAACAAAATGCACTGTGAATGTTATTGTACATTAGAAGATATTACACACAGTTGGTTTTGGAATGGCAAAGAGATATGGAGGGAAATGTCTCACAAAGCAAAATTAACTGCATCAAAGCGTATAAATATGTTTGTCATGGGAATAAAAGGAAAATGTACATGAGGGAGAATGAAGGTCTACAAATGGCACAGTTGGAGGCCAGAATTGAGATTAATGAACTGTTCCTGTGGGTAACTGGCCTTGTGGCAGGATACCAAGACAATGATGAAAGCAGGAGCAGCAGCAGAATGAAAATTACCTGGTTTGCTTCAGTCTCTCGAGGTATTGTCTAAGCCACATCTTTTTGTGTTAGAAAACTGTGGATTTTACATGTACATGGGACCCCAGGGGTTAACACAGTGAAGGAACAAAAAAAAGAAAAAAATTGAAAGCTGACACAAAACAGTCTGTCGAAAAGTACATTCCTCCTGTTTGTCGTAATTTGAAAACTCTTGTTGTGAATAAACTTCAAAGATAAGTTGATCGTGTTATACAGTTTTTCATTCAAATCCATTTAATATTCATTAACTTTGGGGTCATACTAATGAAGGTATTTTTAACACTGCATATACCAGAATGTACCCTAACATTTACATCATCTGTCCTGTTCTATAAGACCACTTCCAGGATCCTAGGTCTTACACATTGGTCCCCTCTCACAAAAGACTGTATGGTCTGATGGTCTTCCCTATTATTGCTGTACAATATATTCCCATATATTCAATCACACTATCCACTCCTCCATGTGCAGCCATCAGCTCATCTCACCTCCACAGCCTCTGCCATTGTCAGCAGCTCTGCCACTCAGCCAGGCCACTTCTCTGATGACTGCAGGTATCAGGTTCCTACTGCTTCAGAAGGCTGCTTCTCCTGTACTGGTAACCTTCAGTTCACCACACTCACAAACTCTTATCAACACCTCCATGGAGCCTGCAGAACTCAGCCTTTCTGTTGCTCTGTAAGGCTGCTATCACTGGGACTGTGATAGCAGCCTTACAGCATGAACTGAAAATATTCCATGAATTTTATTTCACTCTAAAGATTGAATAGATTTTGCATCACTTTAGACCTTTTTTACTTTGAGATTTTATTTTGCTCTTGAGCCACTATGATGCTACCTTTGTGATTATAACTTGTAGATCAATGTTTCCTAACCCTGGTCCCCTGTGTGTGCTTATTTTTGTTCCAACTAAACTGTTAATTACTGGTGCTTATTTATCCTTTTAATTGATCCTCTTGTTTGTTCAGAAAAATAAACCTCATTTGAAGTGTATTACTCCAGTTTCATGGTAAAGTACTTTACACAGTCTCTCCTCAACTTGTCAGTTCAAAGATTGCTCAATTATTTCTGTCTACACAACTTAATAGGTGATCAATTTATGTTGCACAGATAATCCCAATTCATCAGTTGCTCCCACAGCGATATTTGTTCAGCAGAGGACCAATTGGGTATGTTTCAGAAAACACAGCTTTTCACACATACAATTCAACCTTTTAAGAGCAAATGATAAAAATGTCTGAAATAGAAAATCAGACTCAGTTATGCTGTAATTCAGAATTAGGTTGAAATATAAACTAGAAGACACAATGTTCGAACAGGATCAGGATTGGGAAACACTGTTATGTACAGTAGGATTCTCTAGAAAATAGGGACATATCTATAGAATTCTTTACTGTAAGTTATAAGGGTCATGTCTGATGTATTTCTTTCAGTTTCAGTGCTTGTATCTATAACAGGACTGTCCAATCTTAAACAAGGAGAGTCCAAGGTGTGTAAGCTAATAGGTCTCTTTTAGACACAGTAAATGAAGTGTTAGAAGAGGCTGTAAAAGAGGCCCAGTTAAGAACTATTCATTGTCCATAGCTTCATACTTTCACATACCCATATATGCGGCATATACTGTATATGAAAGGATCAAGAGATTTATTATTGTTAGCTCAAGAGAACTATGACTATATATATTACAAAATTGCCTTAATGAAAACAGTTAGTTAATAGTCTGGATTAGTCCAGAGATCATAGAACAGTTTAAAATAAGTTGGCATTTGAACCTTAACAGTGTCACTTGGTGGCAAAGAAATGTCATTTTGTTTTTCATTCAAAACTAGAAAAAAATACCCATCTGTAGGAGACCCAAAGGAGTAATGTTAGATATGTGTACTTCTCTCAGGTTGTCACAATACTGTATAATACTAATAGAATTTATTTTTTTAAATTACAATGTACAGAATTGATAGAAACTGCATAAATAATTACACAAGTAAGTGTAGTTAGTGTGGTTAATTTTATTTGAGATTTTAATTATAAAAATATATTTTACATATATATAGCTCTAAAAACATATCATATTTAGAAACAAATAAATATGTAACAAACAGAGGCCACATTAAAATAAAAAGTTTTGAGCAGTCTTTTGAATGACTTTATTGTGTACTGTGAGATGCATTGTAGCTGATAAATCTGCATTATATTTAGGTCAATATATTGAAATTGCTAATATTGCAATTTGCCAGTGAGATACAGTATGCACTGCTCTAAACATTTTAATATCACGTTAATGATTGCTTGCAAAACAGTGATGTAAATAATGGCATCTAGATGAAGGCAGTCTGTAGGAACAAAGCAAATACTACAGTTGATGTACATTGTGGATTTCTGTGGATATTACATCACAGAATTCTTTAACATGTGTGGCACATTGGGAAATGTAGTTTTTTTCCACGTATTCAGCTCACACCCAATTAAAAACTACATACTATGAAGGAGACACTTTATGTTCCATTTTAACTACTGTTGACCCTTTAAATATAAAAGATTAAAATTAATATATGCCATTCGCAAAAACCAAAAGTATTGTAAATATTTGTCTTCTGTCTTTGTATCCCTTTGTCAGAGAAAGTATTCAAATTATAAAATAAAGTGTCAGGGGGCCCTGCAGGTCCTGCAGCATGATTGAAAGGCAGATTAGCACATCTGTGTGAAACACCACATAATAATTTTTGAAATTCAGGAAAAAAATGTCCTTGTTATTAGCTGCTACCCCAAACCAAATGAGATGCACTCCAATTGATCAGCAGCTGCCCAGCTCATGGAAGCATTTCACACTATTGTACATCACCATTTGTATTGGGGATGTATCAGATATTAAACTGAGAAGAACAGATTTCTAATTAAAATTTATATGATATCTACAATGTAATGTATTTCTTAGAATTACTTGGAACTAGATTTAAAAAGCCAAAACTATGATTTGGGGAACCGCACATAATATACTGTAGGTACAATGGCAGAACAAAATTAAATGTTTATTACAGAACACTGCAGTGAAGGCTTAAAAGGTTTACACATGGGGACATAGAGGCATCTCCCAGATGGGAGTAGAGCACTGTAAATCCTTAGTGGAGGGGGTGTGATTTGCATAAATAAATTTGCATCTTATCTTCATAAACTTTACTCATTTATTACAATTAATGGTACTGATCTTACCAAACCGACAAGTAAAGAAATATTCTAAAACAAATTAAAATAGTTTTGTCTATTTTGTTTCTGAAGAAAACTAGTTTGTTTGCCTTTTTTTTAAAATGGTGTGCCAACCTTTGTTCCTGCTGACCATTGACTAAAAACAACAATGGGTTGATTTACATGATAAAGACACTCCTCATGCAATTTAAAGGCTTTCTACCAACTGCTTGCTATGTTTTGCAATCTTCTCGAACTGCTGGGTGATTCTACAGTTGAAGTAAATTTTGTAACCTGTTAAAAGTCAGAAATAGTACACAATATTTATATTTATGTTTTTAATTATAACATGGTTTCAAATACAGATAAAGTACTTGGTGTGTCTTAATAGGGAAACAATTGTGCTTATTTATCATGAATGAAAACGAGATTTGTCACCTCTGTTACAGACATACTGTATAGCACATAATTTACAAACGTGTTTCGATCACTAAGAAACAATTCATGGACTTCATAAGTCCTTTAACTCATTTTTATTTTAAGCTAGTTTTTATGTTAAGAGGAACATTGTTGTTTGTGATTTCATATTTAATCGATGTTTAATCTATTATTATATTATCTATTAGATAATATTCTCCCTTTTCATGTAAAACAATCCAAATAAAATAGGTGTAATTAAAATACTATTTTAGACAAAGACATGAGAGTAACGTAGTTGGCAGCAGTAATAATTTATTTCACATTAATTAATATCATTGAAAAATATGAAAAACTTTTGAGGAAAAGTAAAATTTCATATTTGAAGGGATATGTAATTGATAAGTTAATCAATCAGAAAAGGAACAGATTCCCTAACATGTGGCTTTGCAGAAAGCAGAGAAGAAAAAGACTGATTTGGAAAAACTGCCTACAAAATTGGTTTTTTATTCTTTGGGTCCTGCAGGTCCTGCCTAGCCTTGTTGCTTTATAAAATAGATAACTAATGTTCAATTAATCATAATTTATATTGTTTTTAATTGAACCACAAGTGTTCATGTGAAATGAAATGAGCTAAAGAATTCGATGTAGAAAATATTATGAAGAAGGTGGAATACTGTTTAATATTTTTAATATATTCAGCTGCCACTATCTGCAATGTAAGTATATTTTTATGAACAAACTAGTATAGTTAATGACATTCAGAAACTTTACTATTGTGTTATTTTCAGCTACCAAACTTTTCTATTCAAACTCCGTGCTGAAAGGTAAAGAAAAGAAACACAATGTTTCCACCATGGAGCCTTCTTCAGATGTGAGAGAGAGGGGGAAGGTACAGATGCAGCCATTCAAAACAAGCGGGCGATACCACGTTATGACGCGGTGCGCTTGTCGCGGTATAACTAATGTTACCGTATAATACCGTATTAATACCGATATTCTCGCATAATACCGCATGGTACTGCAAGTAAAATAATAGTATCCGGAAATTCCACAAGTTGGAGCTAATAAAGCTCAACCTCTCATGTTTGAGCTGTCGCCATCAAAGTCTTTACCGAAGATATTACTAATAGTATTAATAATGAATGACCTTGGACAAGCTGTAAACTTAAAGTATTGCCCTGGTCCACATTCTTTGTAACCGTCTTTGTAAATGAAAAGACTTTATTTTTTCATTAACAAAAAGTAACACCACAGCTTTTTGTTGATCCAATCATGCATTTGTTTCCAATCATGCAAAGTACAGTAATTTTTGAGAATCTCCGATTCACCATGCCTTTCACATGCTCATAAAAGATATTGATTTAGAAACATAAACATATTACTGTATGCAAACTGTCTGTATACAGTATGTACTGTATATGTATATTTAATGTCTTTACTGTGCACGTTTTAGTATTGAATATTTATATGGAATTTTACCACTGAAGGGAAATTTTAGTAGCATAAAAAGAATAGGAGCATAACGCGTGTGAAGGTCATAAACAATATTAATTTTGGAACATAAACATACAGTATTATGTAAACTGTATATGGCTGGTCTTGGTACTTTAAAGAAAAAATACACACCAGTATTTCATTTCTCCCTAAACATTTTAAGTATCAAAGTCTTTAACTAACATGTGAAATAACATGTGTATAAAAATTGGTAGTTTTAAGCTTTTCTGCGAATAAGCTCGATACCGGAGTAAACAAGCATACTTTTAGAATTTGATTAATAGGGAATATAATATGGAATTGCGTATCTAAAGAAATTAATAACGATATAACTATATTCATGTACTGCAACACAAACAATAGTATACACTGTACAATGTCTATTGATACTATATGTGTAGGGCTGTTTCACCACTCATCATGTGAGTGGTGCGATGGTCTAAATGCCCAACTTCTAAGCGAGAGGTTGGCTGTTCAAATCCAGCTAGAGCCATGAATTTTCTCTTAACAAACATTTATTTGAAAAAATAAAATAGCAATATTATGGACAATTAATTGACTTTTTATATTTCTAAATATCACAACATGTTCGAATCTAAGTCATTTTTTAATAACAACGAATAGTCACCATCTTTCCCTCTGACAACGGTTCCTGCTTCTGCTTCTGCTTCCTGCTTCTGTCGTGTGGGGATTCCTTTAGATCTCCCTTCAGATTTAAAAGGTTATTAATAATATCTTCGGTGTCGCATCTTCCAAGTTTAGCTGATCTTTTGCTGCCTACGCATGCTTACACAGCTCCCTGGGTAAACTATAATACTTGACTGAGAAAGCTTTAGAGAACTTAACATTTTTATTATCAACAAATTGTAAATACAATGTTTACATTGGCGTTATTAATTTTTCACTTGAGTGTATGGAGGAGTGTCAGCTGTCAATGAGAGCAGACCCCCCCTCTTAGGCTGCGCAAATGATTTTTTAATTTTTAATAAAGAAATGGAGGCTGTATGCGTTACAATATAAACATTTACTGTCAAACTTTAAATCAACAATTGATTTAAAGACGATCTGTCAAAGTGCAATGAAATACAATATTGTTGTTGTTTTTATCCTGTAAAGCGCTTTGAGAAGCCACCTTTAAAGGCGCTTTATAAAGGCACTATATAAAGGCTCTGATTCTTATGGAATGTGTTTTCTTTCTTCTTTTTTTCAGCATGGAATAAACCTATTACTTGACTCTTATGGAAGCCCGGTTCCGCCAGGGATTAAAAAAAAAAACACACGCTCTCGTGTTTCAAGCACTACGTCTCTTCCCATAATAGTTTATGCTAACACCTAACTTTCTGAACACATGGCGTGTGATAGATTAGTCAATCCATTTTTATTAATTTCTTTCTTATCACTTGTATATATACAGAGGTGTTTGAAGAATGCATAATACTAACATTGATAGATTAAAAAATCATTCTTAGTAGCAATTATTTACCTGCATAAACTTGAGTGTGTCTCTTTTGATGAGTTTCAATGGGAAATAGGTTCAATTCGTCTTCCCTGACACAAAACACTCACATTCATGCGAAGACAGAGCCATTTCCTCTTGTGAAGATTCCCTGTGTGAACAAAATCTGAACAGTGCTGATTTTAAGTACAGCTAAAAGTAGTTTTTTTTTTCTGAGGCCGTACTAAATGTGTCTGAAAATGCTTCTAACAACGCAAAGGAATACATTTTATTTAATGCCAATTAGCATTAACTTTCAGAACAAATGCAGATCTAAATACTCACCTATTTCATGTTATACTTCTCAGCCCGTGAGTGCTAGAAATGATTTTTAGCTACAACATTTTGTGCACTGCCAACATGTCTTCAGAGAATAGTTTTGGGTTTCTGGCACATACTAACTTGATTGTGTCTGAACATATCCCAGAGCACCTAAAACTGTGAATCAGTGAAATGGTGATGATGAAAATCTTTCAGGCACAAAAAAACTTAATTGCACATTCTTTAATTCATTTTTTTTATGGAGCCACATCTTAAATCTTGTCAGTCAGCTCTTTTTTCTCTATTTGAATTGTGGTAATTCAAATAACTTAGGATAACAAGTGGTCTCAAAGTCACTGAGCTCACAGAGCTTCAAGAACAGATGACAACTTAGTCCTTCCTTAGTCTTCCTAAAATTGTTAAGTGGGGTGGGGGGCATTCGGGAATGTGAGTTATGTGAGTTAGATTATGAATGAATAAAAGCATTTTATTAAAAACACGTTTGCGTTTGTTTGTTTTCAGACAATGAAGAACTCAACAAAAAACATAAACTGTTAATCAAAGTTTGTGTTTTGTGGTCAAAGGTCCTGATCAGGCGTAAATTCCATTGAAAAATATATTATACAATATATAAAATGCATTGACAAAATGTAAAAATATTCTCTTTGTGTCAATACCACATTGTTTTATTTGCTTTAAAGGAGTACTTGAATCAGGAGCAAGTGTTCAAGTAGTTCTGATTATACAGTAAAAGCTTTTTTTCATAATGAGCACTCAAGGAAATCAAGGTAAAGCATGAAAGTATCTTTTTTTCTCTTCTTATCCTTCACTGCGTCTATGTTCCCAGTAATTTAATTTAATATAATATAATATAATATAATATAATATACACTATTTATTAGTATTTGTTTTAATTCAATACAGCAAAAGGTGTCAGTAACTATTAGGCTGTGGCTGCTAAAGTTCCAATAATACAGTATAAAATGTTATCTAAATAATTTTGCCTAAAATCTTTTATATTATTTTACAATATATAAAGAGTTCAGAAAATGGATGGATGGATTTATTATTGCAATTATTGCCTGATGAGTTCCTAGTCTTCCACAAAAAACACACTTGCAAAACTATGGTTATTACATGCACATTTTTACAAAACATGGGTCATGCATATATATGTATACAGGTTATAATGGCTTATTATTTCCCTTACTGTACCTAATGTAACATGTTAATCTGAAATATAAAGGTGGTCATCTCTTTCACAGAGATAAAACTGCTACATTTAGAGAGATCTTCCTCTCAATTTGACAGCTCTTAGTGATTTTCTGGAACAGTTGTTTGCTCAACACAGCAGATTGATGTAAACTTGCTGTTACCAAGGCGTCTGAGCCTGCCAGGAGCAGAGACTGGGCAAAGAGACAGGACCAGGAGATTCAAATTCCCAAAGGTCTCCCCAGATGGCTGTTATGCTGAAATTTATAAATATTTCAAAGTCAATCCACAAAGCTACAGTTTCAATCAGTCTGTGTGCTTTTTGTTTCAGGTCATTCAAATATGACTTCTCCAGTAAGATCCTTTGATCTAAAAGACATTTTTGCAAAAACTATAATGCTTTTGTTTGGGATGATACTGCATAGTCAATATCAAGGTATTTTACAAAAGCTTTGCATTAAAACAATTATGCACCCTCTCTCTTTGCTCTCCAAATACATTCTGTCTGTTAGTGATTTTCCCCACAGAGGAGAGCTGATTGAATGAATATGTCATCAAGGCAATTAATGCCTGCTTGCTTTTTCTTCCAAGCAAGAGCTTCTGTCTGCAATGTAGACTGAAGCTCCTTTGGAAGAAAGTGTACTGTTCCGACTTTCAAGCAAAATAAAGAGTAACTGCAAACTCTTGCCTTATCGTTTGTAAAGTTTTGCATTTTTCTTACACTAAAATTCCCTCCTCACTAAAAGTCAGTTAATGGTATGATATTCATCCATCCATTAACAAACCTGCTTAACTGTTTCAGGGAAACAGTGCGAGCAGTGGACAGAAGGCAGGGAATGCAGGATAATACACAGTAAAAAATAAAAAGCCTTATGATTGCAGGTATTGGAAAATATCTACAGAAAAAAAGAATATACAGTAATGCCCTTCATCAAAATCAGTGACTGATATGGAGATATGATGTTGTAATTATCATCTTCCTCACTGTATCATTTTTGCTGAAATTTGGAAATATGAATTTCAGCATTGTGTGTTTGACCAATATATATGAGAAAATCTGTCCGAAATGTATGATGGAGTGGTCACACTACAGTCCTTCAAACTGTTTTACAATTTATATTCACTTTGCTATAATCTGCAATAGCAATGCAAACAACACGTGCTGTTCAAAATACTGTCATGGTTCAGGAAAAAGAAACAGATTAATCGATCCATTTTTATTAATTTCTTTCTTATCACTTGTAAATATACAAAGGTGTTTGAAGAATGCATAATACTAATTTTAAAAAGTTTAACAGTGACATCACAGTTCATTCTTACTATATACTCAAACTGCAAAAGGAAAATGTCAGATATTTACATGACTTGTCACGGTAAATAGTAAATTTAATTTTTGAAAAGCTTGAGGCTACAAGATGCACTTTAACCTCTCTTCATCAATTATGATTTTTTTAAAGCCTTAGGGTACAACTAATGTTTAAAACAGAAACAAAATTAAATTACTAAAGACTTTTAAGTTATTTAAATTTTTATAAAGAGTCTTTAAGTCCATAAGTGGTTCAAGAAATGCAATATAATTAACAGCAATAAACATGGGTTAGCCATAAAGCATTGTCCATTCACATAGTGAAGGCACAAGGGAATATGTTTAACCTTGTAGCAAGACTTTTGAAGAATAGTTTAAAAAATATTTACAATAATTTAAAACATTACCAGCATTGCTATTTACCATGAGATTGATGTTATAAACATGGCTTATAACATGGCAGAGTCTTCTGCTAATTACACAACTGACAAAAACAATATATATGTTTCTGTCCTGAACTATTCTGAATGTAGGTGTCTAGAATGTTTTTCTATTCATAATTGTTATTGTTTGAACATGTATTACTTTATTTTATCAGAATATAATGAGGGACTGTACTGTACTGTACATCCTTCTTTTAATGATGTTCTTAATAATAGCTAGGTTTAACCGTTAATATTCAATATTCATAAGATATTACTAAAAATATTTTTTGTCCACATCTGGTTATTGCAGTTGTGTGCTTAGTTGGTGTTGTATTAGACTGAGTTGTTTCACTGTAGCCATTTACTTTACAAAGGTATTTTAATGTTTTTTAAATTTTACATGTGTAAAGTGGTACACGACCTTGGAATGTAGCTAAGTTACAAATGAGCAACTATTTACTGTATACCAGTAAAATTAATACCTAGTAGTATCCTAATACCACATTAGATTCATAAATACCTGATAGACCTTTGCTATGAAAGTGCTGCCAAAAGGTTTCTAGAGCAAGGTTTAACTGTAGTACCAGTCATTGTTTCCCTTTAGGTTAATCTGATTTACTACTTAATTGATTTAGCAGTTTTTTAAATACAATGGTGGTTTTATGTTTCCAGATGGAGGTTCTCTTTAGAAAAACTGTGCTCATAAATCAGAAATCCAGAACAATGCCGTAGGATCTTTGCTCTTTCATAATTACATTTGTGAACTTTAAACATGAATTAATAAATGTCACTTATTAGATTGAGCTTAAATAATGGAGCCCTTGCTTTGTCCTCTGTGGTCTTACAGTATCACAGGCAAGGAAGTTAAAATAATGTCAATGTCATCTACACGTGCTGCAATGATAAATGCATTACCTGTATCCTTATTAGAGCTGCATGGCTAGATTGTAACAAGGCTTTAGTTGCTAATAAAATACATTAATATGCAAGGCTTAGTAAAACTCCTGAGACAGAACAACCACAGATTGCCTGTAAATTTTAACAAACCACGCAAGAAATTATGACAGTGAAGGACTGCACTGTATTTATATTATGTTTTAAAGTGTTGTGGTACACCTGGGGATGGTGTGGTGTAGCTGTGTTTTTTTAATTTAAAAAAAGTGCTCCTTATTTGACAGTTATTTGACCCTAATACTGTGTGAGCTCTAGCTACACTTCTTAATTTACCCTCTCTATAAACTACTGGGCAGCCACGTGTCCCTTAGCAGCAGAGTGTTAGAGGGTGCTGAAAGCCTCCACTTCCTGGTTTTAACTGTCACATGACTTTCAATGTACAAGTGAGAATGGCAGGTAATTTCCCACTGATCTGGGCCACCTACATCTTCACCTACTGCCCTTTTAAAGTATAAATATGTATATATAGTTGGTGATTTTGTGATTTTTGTGATTCTTGTGATTTTTGTGAGCTCGCAGAAAAGACATTTCATTGCTAGCAACTACTGCTGCACGCTGTATTATTGTGCATTTGATAAATAGAACTTTGATTTGATTTGATTTGATGTTCTTTATGCCAAGTCTACTTTTCGAATTCAGGAAATTCTTGGAAAATGTCAATAATATAAGTCTCCTATCAGCCTGCCCTCTAAGCCTTATCTGTTTTTGTGTTGTTCAGGCTTATGGGTATAAGTCAATACTACGAGCTGAAAGTTGCTTTGTTTAGCTTAAATATGCATTAACGGAAGCTGTCCAACCCTTTCTTTTATAGAGGATGCTCCACAGGAAAGGCAACACAATGATGAGAAAATGATAATCAACAATGCTCCATTTTTATTTTTAAGGTAAATTCAGCCATGAATTTAATTCTCAAAAAGTAATCAATCACTTAATCTAGTCACATTCACATTATTATTGTTCTTTGCTGTTGTTTTCTCCCAGTATGGTTTTGGGTAAATAATGGTACAGCTGCAGGCAGTGCATTGATTGATGTGTTTCTTTGGAAATCTCAGATATTCAAAACTCTGATGCAATGGATTTGGGACCAGTCCATTCACAAAGATGATGATTGGCATCATCCACGTTGTCTCCAGGTGGAATTTGTTCAGGTCTATGGCAAGGTGTTTGTACTTCTGGGAAAAAATGGTGAATGACTCATTTGATTACTAGAAGGTAATTGATCAAAGCAACTCATCCGTCCTTCATTTGAAAGAAGCCAGGATGTCTCTTTTGTCAACATGGTTAAGTAGCTTGTTCCAGACTCCCAGATTCCTATCTGGAAAAAGTTCTTCCTGTTTTCAGTTCAAAACACACTTCCTTGTACATTCTACTTGTGTCTTTTGATTCTGAGTAAGTTGTTTGATCAATTACTTAAAAGGTCACGAATATTTGAGTCATGTCCATTTTTGTTTGAGACTTAAAATATTCCATTATTTAAGTTTATTAGAGTAGATCATTCCTTTAAACCTGGGACATTAACCGGTTGCTCTTATTTCGACTGATTCCAATGTAAAATTATCTTTTTTTATAATATGTTGACCAAACTTGATCACTGTATTCTAAACAAGAACTTAGTAGTACAATGTGCAATGCTAATAGAACATCAAGTGAACTAAATTCTACACTTGTAGCTATATATATCTAGACTTTCTTTTTATGAATTTATTAATTCTCCACATTGTCTAGGAGATGTAAATGACAGACCAACTTTAGCATATAGCTTCTTTAAGCTTAATAGTTTCTTCTTCCAAAACTAGCTTCTATCTGCATATAACATTCTGCACGTGTCTACATTAGCTACATTTTAGCTACATCTTTTCCTTCACAGCTTTTACAGCGTTTTCTAGTACTACTGCTTTAATTATAAAATTTTCAAATTTCACTAGTTTAGTAAGTAATGTAAATTCTGAAGAATAGCAGTCTTGGTAACTCAGAATTGCGACTTAAAAACTCAGAATTCCGACTTAAAAACTCAGAATTCCGACTTTATATCTTGCAATTGCGACTTTTTATCTCACATTTGCGACTTCAAAATCGCCCATATTTCATTGCCTGTCCTTTTGTTATTGTAATGGATTCGGGTTCTAGGGCTTGTGCCCTCCCCGCTCCCCGCTCCCCGCTCCCACCCTAGTTCGTGCCTCACTGCATTGGCTCGAACCCAGGTCTTGCCAGCTGAGCTAAAGAAGACCTTCTTTTTTAAGTAAAAAAGGACATACAATGGAAATATGTAAAAAGCATAAGCTTCAGCTTTTATAATTGTGAATTCCTCTGGATGTGAAGTGTCTATTCCTGTATCTTATTTCATATTCTGTCTCCGTTTTTGCATTTCTGGTGTTTAAATAAAAACTTTTTTTAAAAAGCCCGTCCACTATTCCATCCGAGTACTATGGAAGCCTCACTGGCAGAAATGGGATTCCATAAAAATTAGTGTCATTAATTTGATTTTTATCAGGGTACTGTACAAGACAAGTCTTCAGGCCTATAGATCCTATGATCCTGTATGATTCATGAATACGTGAACGGAACGGCCGAAATACAGGTTGCACAATCTGGTTGCAGTGTGGTGACAGTACCGCCCTCCTCTGAGTATAACAGGGATGCTGGCCGCCGGGGCTAAAGAAAGTCTTCTTTAGCTCAGCTGGCAAGACCTGGGTTCGAGCCAATGCAGTGAGGCACAAAGTAGGGTGGGAGCGGGGAGCGGGGAGCGGGGAGGGCACAAGCCCTAGAACCTGAATCCGTTACAATAACAAAAGGACAGACAATGAAATGTGGGCTATTTCAAAGTCACTAATGTGAGATAAAAAGCAGCAATTGTGAGATATAAAGTCAGAATTCTGAGTTACTAAGTTGGAATTCTGAGATACTAAGTCGCAATTCTGAGATACCATAGCACATTTTTTTTTTACTCCCTGGTGGAAACAGGCTTCCATACATACAAATACACAGTAAAGAAAAAAATATTTTCTAAGATAATATCAGAACGATTAAAAAATAGTTACCAATCTCTGTAAGAATATTTCAGTTGCAACCAAAGTATTTCCTTCTTTTTCTATTACTATTGCTATTTCCAGTGTTTGATTTATCATTGATTTGTCCATCTATTTGGAATATGTGAACTGGGAGGACTTTGAGTCTGACTTAAACAGGTCAAGCCCTATATTACTAGGGCTTCTGAAATTTTCTCCTTAAGAAAATGCTTTGGAAAGATGTTGGTGGCCAAAATTTACTAGGAAAAATCTTCCTTTTTGTGGGAAAGGTGTTTCTGTATGAAGCCATATAATCAACACATGCATGCTTATTTTTTTCTTTGGAATGAAACCACTCTTGGAGAGATTTTGCAATTCAATTATTGAGTATCAACCTAAGTTTCTTATTGCTACTCCATTCATTAAAAAAACACCAGTGAAATTTATATTTTGGTTTAAAGCTTCGTCATTATTCAAATTCCATTTTAGATAAATTAAAACTATCTTTCTGGGGACTAGTTGAGGAGTTCTAGGTAGCCAAAGGAAGATGCGTCCTCTTCCTGTCACTGTAAGGATGACAAAAACAAACTGCCAGAATAGAAGTTTGCACTAGCAGGAAATGGTCAGACACAAGGGGAGTCAAAGAAGCAGAATGCAGGTTACACCACAAAACATTGTGGAAACAGTAATCACAGGAAAGCTAGGAATTGGCTACTGTACATCCAAACACTGGGGAAAACAGGGACAGACGAAAGCTGGTGCAGTTAGAAATCTGGAATATGGTGGAAAAGGGTAGTTTTGATGAATGGTTCGGATGACACAACAATTGAAAAGGACCAGTGAGAAAGAGAGGAAGAACATGTGGGCCAATATGTGGTCCTTGGAGACTAACAAAATACAATTCATGATCTTCAGTGCATTTATGTGATTTACCAAGTTCTCCAAACCTTGTTATAATTGCCGTTAAAAGGAGATTCAAGCTGAATACACTGCGGGAAGCCAGCAAACCTAGAAGATACCCTGTCAACCTGTAGAAAGGCATTAGCAGAGGGAAGATACAGCTGGAGACATGACATTTCCTTACATCATTGGAGGGCCATGTGAAGGAAGGTATATGGAAATTCACAAAGATCCAGGAAGGACTTACTGTACCTTCATCCAGTTTGTCCAGAGCAGGGAGAAGACTTCCAACATCAAGGAGAGTGGCTTGCTAGGAATGGCTACAGACTGGGAAGTAAAGGCAGACATCAAACAGCACCGCACTGTCTCACAGGACATTGTGAGCACAACATTCAAACCAGACCTGTTGATTTGTTCAAGAACTACAAAGAACATCATCATGTTGGAGCTGACAAACCCATGGGAGGAGCTTATGGAGGAGCCATATGAGAGGAAGCTGCACAAGTACCAGCCCTTGGTGGAAAAAAACACTCTGAGGGGATGGAAGTCTAGAGTCTGCCAGTGGAAGCTGGAGCAAAGAGTTTCCCGTTAAAATCTGTCATAAGAGGCCAGCATCAAAAAAGAAACTTCAGGTTACAGGAAGCAGGTCAATTGGCAAAGAAGACGTTACAATGGATGTCCCAGAAGAGGGAGGAATAGTGGTTCAGCCATCTGGGTCAGGTTGCACCTGATCAACCCAGCTGGCACACCTTC
This sequence comes from Atractosteus spatula, assembly GCF_055471065.1. NCBI lineage: Eukaryota > Metazoa > Chordata > Actinopteri > Semionotiformes > Lepisosteidae > Atractosteus > Atractosteus spatula. The sequence continues at coordinate 18,984,316 of NC_142714.1, forward strand.
TAGAAGGTGTTGTGAGTAGTACCAAAACACCTACTGAAGAGGAGACTCACCTGAAGATAGAGCCAGAAGCAACAAAAGCTATCAGCTGTAGGTATGTAAACTACCATATATGAATTTACAGAAAGGCCCTACAAAATGTAATGCTGCAGCGACCACTGTCTTTATGCACAGAGCATTTAACGCTCAGCATTTAAAACCATGTTCGTGCTTCACAGTTATTTTAAATGGATGCTCTTAAAAGCCATCTTAGTGCCAATTCAGTAGTAACAGTATTCTCACTAATTGGAAATGGAAAATATATTATTCCCTGGTACAACTGATACCAAACAATAATGCAGTTATTTATAGTCTTGTAAGGAATCAGAATATGAGTAGTTAATTAAGAATAAATGTGATGAAGACCATTCATCCAAGTAAATCCAGAAGGTCAACCTCTTATCAAGACAATGAACGACATATTAAAAATGGTAAATTAAATTAGCAATGCACTACAAATGGAGTTGGAAGGGCATGCACAGAGTTAGAATACATAGATCAGTTAATTAAATGGCCCTAGAAACAAGGCTATCATTTTATAAGTTGGGCCTCTTGCTTCTTGATTAGAAAATGATGTTAGAATGGTGTTAGAATGCCAAATAGGTCATGTGATTTTTTTTTATAAAACCAAACTAATTCTAACCAGTGGTAAAAAAGTGATTATTTCTTTTGACTTGAATGATTAAATCTATATATAAGTGGTACAGTGTTCAGATTAAAATTGCCCCCATTTATTATCATTAAGAGAGTGCTCAGGGAATTATACTTCCACATATATTGGGAAGCATATAGCTACATTTTAGCCTTAAAACATTTTTAAGTGTCTACAGTAAAATTCATGTTTGTAATGACTGAATTATCATGGCACTTTACCATTTTAACAAAGAAAAAGAAAAAAAGATGATGGAGAAAAAAAGAAATTGTGTAGAAAGGCAGCTTTTATAAGAAAGGGAAAAATGTGTTGCAAGCACTTCCCTTACTCTTCTCTTTTGAAAGGAATGGAATAGATATTACCGCTCCCAGTTTATTCATCTGATGGTTTGTAGCAGTTTTTTCATTTTGTAAAACACATCCAGCCCCAATGCAAATGAGCATGTGCATACAGGTTTAAAATTTTTAATAACTGAAAACCCATCTGAATCAAACTAATTTCCCAATCGTTAGCTGTACATGCTTCATAACATAAATAAAACATAACCCATTTTAAAGGAAAGCAAAGAAACCTGTTTGTTTTACAAGAGTAGATTTTGCCTTGTCTGAATTGTATCAGTAGAAAACACCTGAAATTAAGTCTACACCAGAAGCCTGAGCTCTGCATAGAACTTCAGCTCTTACTGCGCCATATATTTTCCACCCTGTTGATGCATAAAATATCCAGAGGTTGATGGATTCACTCAGTCAACTTTCAAACTACAGTAGGTTTGTAAGAGAAAAAAAACAGAACAAGACAACCAACAAAAAGTGGAGGCAGTGTCAACACCCAACACTTCCATCAGGAAGGTATCCATCTAATTGCAAAGGTGTTGTTTTATGACTCCTCATACACAAGAAAATGTACTTAAAAAGTATCATGGAAAAAAGACCTAATGTAATGGCAGGCCCCTATGTGTCATACTGTAAAATGACAGAAATTGAAACCAGCAATTTATTACCTTAATGTAATTGAAATTAAATATGTCCTCACAGCAGAGGTGAGCTTCATAAAACAAGTCCTCCTTTGTGCATAATTTCATAAAGACAAATTCTGTAAGATTTATTGTTGTAAAACCTCTGCTAGAAGTGCTTTGCATGTAAATGACAGGCTTAACAACAAAGACAATAAAGATTCAGTCGAACTGAACCTTATCAAGGCCAGGGCCCCTGAAGTGTATACAATTGTTTGCAAATTGTTTTGATTTCTCTTTTCTGCATCAGAACATAATTTTGTTTCATAATTTTTTTTTATTATTTATTCTGGATTTGATCTTCCTTTTAAAAAAGTGTTGTATCAGGTATAGTAAATCCAAGACCAACTACTGTTATTGGTTGGCTTCTCAAATATTCTGATTAATAACCATATCAAACATTACCTCAAAGCCAATGGACAGCAACTTTAAATAATTCATAGCGACATAATTGCAATCCCTCTAGGCTGACACAAGGCAACACCACCACAAGCAAAGACCTGCTGGTGTTGTTTTTTTAATTTTTCCTCTTCCGAAGGACCTTTCAGCGATGACATCACAGATTTGGAGAGCAACATTAAGTTGTAATGTCCCTTGAGAATCCTGGCAGACAGCATAGCTGGAGACAAAGATTGGAATTACATTTTTTTCTGGTGTAAGTAAAAGAAGATGAAAACAGGTTCTGAAATCTGGTAGCAATTAGAACCAGCTAGGCCCTCCAGTTAAAATAGTCTGTAATATGTTTTACAATACATATACAATATCTGTCCTATTTATTGAAATATTTTGCTTCCCTAATTTTGTATATTTGGATCATTATGGGGTAATTTGAATATTGAATATGCTCTAATTTCTTCAAATTAGACCAGTACCAAGGTTCCATTCACCAACATTATTTAGAAAAACAATGAAAAATAAAAAATATTTAACAGTACAAACGTAATCAGTAGTTAAAATAAAGGAATTTCTTCATGGCTGTTCTGGTGCAGATACATGATCTGCAGCAATCACAGAATCCTTTGTTGTTGCTCACTCAATAGCATGTCTCTATACTATTTATAAACTCTTGAACCAGCTTTCAGAAGAGCCTGGGACCTCCAACCAGTTTAAATCTATTTTGACTCACAGTACATAATGAACATTAAATGACTTACAGAAATATCAAAGATAAAAAACAAATACACATCAACTACAGTATAAAACATTATTTAAAAGTATATTAAAATACTGAATAAAATAATATTTAAGAGCTAAGCACCAGTGCTCATATTTTACAACAATGTAAACGAATAATAATCTTTTTACTCTATTCCCTACACACACACTATTTTTGTTCTCAGGAATTTCATTTTCGTTTTTGCAATTAATGAAGTGTGTATTTATTCATACATTAATGCACATTTACCAAAATTATATTTGTGGAACTTTTAGAGGAAACAGAGTAATAAAATAGTATGAATGGCTCACTATAGAAATTTGTAAAATATTGCTTTCACAAGGAATCCAAATTATAAACCACCAGCAATTTAACAGCTTCCCTGAGCATGTTAGAGGTGAAGATGCAGCACTATTTTGGTTACTTCTAGGTCTGTAAGCATAACCACAGTAGTAACTGTTTAGTGGTTAATGTCTAGTGGTTAGAGGATGTGCTCTCCATGCTGATTACGATAATTAGGAGTAGAATTAAGTGGCCGTGATCCACAGTGAGTGTGTGACAGAAAATAGTGTTTTTCTCTGATGTCCTTGAATTTGAATGTAGTAGAAAAAATATACCCAAGTAGACACAATTGGCTGATTAGTGTCTCATTAATAGAGTTTCTAATGAACTTCTTGATTTGTTCTACTCTGAAATATGCAGCTGTTGCATTCATCACACCTAAAGGAAATTGTTTTTGTTTCTAGAAGAAATAATAGGACCTCCGTTTTACCTACTCTCACCCACTGCTTTCCACTTCTCTTATTCTATATCCATAGTAGATATTGATATTCCATTTCTGGTTGAACATCCAGCTTACTGCACCTACGGCCCCAGCCAAATATACAGTATGTTGTTTCGTCTTTCCCTTCTCACCATCCTTCTTTTCAAAGTCCACCGCAGGTACACCTGGTTACTAATGAACTTCTTGATTTGTTCTACTCTGAAATATGCAGCTGTTGCATTCATAATTCCCATTCCACTCTGCATGAACACAAGGAGGTAGTCTGCACTGGATCGGGGCCTCCTCATTCACCCCCAAACTGTCCCTACAGCTGGGCATAGGCAGCTACAGGGATGGGTCCCATACCCATTTATACCCCCAACTGATTGGTATTGGATTCAGATTGAAATCTGATCCTACCTAGCAACTGGCTGCTCTCTTCAGTGTTTTCTGTTTAGTGTTCAGCATAAGGCAACTTTTCCAGGCCAGCATCTCTTCCAGCATCTCTTCCATTCGCATGCACCTTCTGCAACGACCACAGATCCAGTTTCAAACCAGCTAGTACAGCTACCTGTACAGCTACCTGTACAGCTTCTGGTAACCCGGAAGTGCTCTTCCTGCTTCAATGTCAAGCTACTCTTCTGGTCACCCAGTATCATCCACTGCTTGTGACTTCCGCATCACCTACCCTGTACCCTATATATAAGCTGCTCTTCCAGCAGTTTTGTAGCAGTTAGGGACTGACTTACCAGTCTCTTTGAATAGAGGTACAAAATAGGCAACTCTATGAATAATATCACCCACTGTACAGTAACTCCAGGAAGACATCAAACTTTTGTTGTTTTGGTATCTGGTATAAATCTCTGTTTGAGAGTTGGGAGTCTCCAAGAACCACCATTTATCAAGTGATAAGAAAACTATCCATGTCATTCATTGTTTGAATGTCTTATTTCTCCCAGTGAAAATATACAGTATCAAAAATATTTTAAATCTGGATTTTATTGTCTTACATGTTACAAAAATAATAACTATTGAAAATGGATTTAGTCACATGCAAAATAATTTGCATATTGACAATTTAGGTTTCTTACATAATGTATTATTATGAATCAATATACTGTATATTTTTAATTTATTTAACCAGCAAACTCAACTGAAAAAATCTTATTTAAAATGATCACAAAAACACTCATTTATACAGAATGGAATTTACAGGAGCACTGTGAACAAAAAATCTCTTGCTCAAGGATACAACAGCATATGATATCAAGAATCCAGAGCGTTTATTGTTACTCCATGCTGCCTTACTGCCTTGTTGCATCGTTGAGCATTGCTCTGTATTTTGTAAACAATTAAATTTTGTTAAAGATGTGTGCTTTGAATATGTGGCAATGGTCCATGCCATGAGTTTCCAACCAGGGCTCCAAAAGTTTTAAAAACTATCTACCAGAAACAAAGAAAATAAGCTTTTCTCTCTGAGTCCAGTGGTCTAAAAAATTATCTTACGCATGCTGAATTTGAATCTGATAGCAATTACAGTGGATCTTTTGGTCTACAGTTCTGCCTATTTTTATTAACAACAGTGGAATAAGTTGTAATAACCATAATCTTCAATTTGATCTAATTTGATTTTATCTTTTTGAGAAGGAAGACTAAAAACAAATGCTTATGTAACTTAATTTCTGCTTGAACTGAGATGTGAGGCTCAGAAATGTTTAATTTGCCACTTATATTGCCTGTCCATATTTTCACAAGATCACTTTCTAATATTATTATGTTTATTATGCCTTTATAGTGTTAATAAACAATATGAAAACAATTTTAAATGCATTTTTTCTCCATCAACACTTTGCTTCTTTTAATCAAACAAATAGAAAATTAATATTAAGACAGAAAATACTTTTCTTTAATTTAACATTAAAGTTTTATGAGAGAGATAGAATGCCTTGATAATAATCCTAGGCACAAATGCATTTTTTGTCAGAAGTACTTATTTTCTGGTGTCATAATGAAGTTGAAAGTTAAGGTACTGTAGGAAAAAGTGATTATTTCTCTAGGCCCAGTTGTTTGCCCTAGCAGTTGCAATCAAGGGGCACTGACTGCAAAATGTTTCCAAAAAATATGTATGCAAATTTTGTATGTCAGTGAAGTACAATGTGTCTTAATAATATCTGAGTTTGTGTTAAATCCTCAGACTGAATACACTGTGATGAAGACAATAGATTTCTCTCAGATCTAGGGCAGCTCACACAGCAAGTCCTTACAAAGTCTACGAATGTTATTTTAAAAACAATACAATTACTGTAATATGAAGCTCATGTCTTTCCCAGCTTTCCACTCAGTATTGCTTACTCTTTACTTCTCCAACTTTCCACTATATTGCAGATAAAATACTGTTCCCCAGAAACCTATATGGCACCTAATTGAGCAATCCTATTACTTTTGAGCTTTTCCCTGGCTGAGTCTTACAGTGTTAGTGGTTCAATCGAATTCTGCCTCACTCAGTGCATCACCACCTTAATCCTTCAGGTGAACCCCCAAGTGACCCAGCAGGAATAAACCCACATTGGCTATTTATAACAAGTTTACTTTACACTCATGCACAGCTCAGCAGTCGGATTGCCATGGAGTGAGCATACCTCTTCCATACTGTGGACTTCTTTACTTCAGCAATTAACGTTACTGAAGGAACATTTTAAGGATATTAATCAGATTCATCAGATCCAATGTTATAGAACCTCATCTGAGTAATTTCTCTGCTATTAGTAAATCGTATTCAAAGCCTGCTGATCCACTTCCTGGGTTTTAAGAGCAGTTTACTTGATTCTTCTCCTTTGCCTGTCAAATTCTTTATTCATACATTTTATGTACAACGCTTATATAAATGTTTTCTCAGGTACTGAGGAAAGTTTAAAGACATTCAAACAAAATCAGTTGACAGATAATTTTATGGATAGATTTAAATATTGCAATCTTATATAGGTTCTAATTTTATAACTTCTTATAATGTATATTGATGTCATGTTATTATGTACATTGATGTCTTATATTACAGCTGTAACTTGTATCAGAAATCCATACCACTGGTTCATCTAATACACTGAAATTCTTAAGTGGCTTTTATTTTTTAGTTGCATCTGTCATTTAATCATTCATCTTAGTCAATTGAAAAAAATTATTTTTATTGCAAGGAACTTTTCATACATTTATATAGCAAGACTATTCAATCTAATTGGGGTACCTTAGTCAAGGATTCCCTATCTATGGCTTGTTCCCCCAAAGCCACCTGGTCCAAGCTGTACCACGAGGCCACACTGCTGTCTAAATGTAATCACTTTCTATGATAATTAACAAACATATAGAAAAAAGACCCTTAAAACTAGATTATATCAAATCATAAAGAATTAAAGAATTAAACCTCTGCTCTAGATTGGTTAATATTTGTTAACTGATCAAGTAATATAGAGTACAGTTCAAACAAGAAAGCAATTGAAGGAAATATTTATTTACTTAAGGAGCATGTTATTCATACATGATACTTTTGATTTTACTTTGCTGAAAGCTAATGCAAATATGTAATTATATATTCAGCACACAGAAGTCAAACTGAATGAAAATCATCATAAGGACAGATACATTCAGATCTGCAAATTAGAAGCATTTTCATTTTTTATGTTATTTCTTTGAACATCATGTCAGCAACCACTATTTAGTCTAGAAAGAGAAAAAAATCACTGACATTTCATTTTTCCATGTGTTTGTATTCCATGTGTATATTTGTTAATTAACAAAATTAACAAAATGATCTGAAGAATTAAAGGCTTGTCCATTTGCCAGCTACACCATATAGCAACTCTCTCACCTGAAAACATAGAAACAAAAGTTTATTTTTCACTTTTTTCACTAAACAGTTCTACTGTTAGTCCCTTCTTTACTTGGAAATGAAGGTGCTTTAAATAAACCGTGAATACAGAGGTGCAATTCCCTTGTAGCAAAGCTGGGAAGACTATGAAAGTTTATTGAGTTTGTCTGGGGACAAAGTATTGGAAAATCTGTACTATTCATCATAGCAATGTAGAAACTCCAGCACAAACTACTTAATACTGTCAGTTTATTTACGACAAATAGTCATCTTTAGCTTATGTAACAAAATTTGAATATAATGTGACCAGCATGAATAAACTGTAATATAACATTCACCATCAACACTATGTGTAGAAAGGATAATTTTTTATATTTATTGATGCACAGAGTGAAGTGCCAAAGCAACAATCATGTGTGTTTGTATTGAACAACATCTAAAAACTACAAATAGTTTTGTAGTTTTGTTTGCATGCAGACTGACATATTTATTCTCTATTCTGCTTAGTTTAAAAGCAATGAAAGGTGCTGTACAAAAGATGAAAGCAATGCAATTCTGAATGTTGACACTCATACTTGCTACTAACTTTGCTCAGGACAAAAAAAATGGAAAAGTTCATGCGCTCTCAAATAGAACTTTTCCTGTTTTGTGTAATAAAATATTTAATATCCTGAAACTTGGTTCACACCTTCCCCCTTCTCTCATCGACAGACTCTAATTCTCTCTATTCATTTGTAGGTTTCATTTCACACCTCTCCTCACCTCTCTCGACCTCGTACCACTTGATTGGCCACTCTGCCTCTCCCCTACTCCCACCTCCTCCTCTCCCCTGGCTTTTGTTTTCCCATGCTATATTATCTTTGCTGACTGCCCTATCTTTCTTACACCCGGAGAACTTTATGTTTTCTTTCTTCTCTTTTCAGCATGAAATAAACCTATTACTTGTTCCTTTGCAGCCTACGCATGCTGATGCAACTACCCAACTGAACTACAGATGCAGCCATTCAAAATGCGCGGTAAAAACCCGCGGTACAGTAACCTACCCACAAGCCACCGCAGGGCACCGGAGGGCACCGCGGTAAGTGATTGGCTGGCCAAAATGACCGACAGGGGCACTCGTGGTGCATTGGTTGGTAGTGCAAAGATTTAATCATTTAATGTCTTTACTGTGCACATTTTAATCCGCTTAGTTTTGAATATTTATATGGATTTTACCACTAAAGGGAAATTTTAGTAGCTGAGCATAAAAAGAAGAGGAGCATAACGCATCTGAAGGTCATAAACGATATTAATTTAGGAACATAAACATTACTGTATGTATGTAAACTGTACTGTGTATGGCTGGTCTTGGTAGTTTAAAGAAAAAATACACACCAGTCTTCCATTTCTCCCTAAACATTTTAAGCATGAAAGTTTTATGAAACGGTACCCAAATATGCGATTGCTGTATAGAATGAATTTTAATTTAAAAAAATTATTTAACACGAACATTAAGCTGTTTACATCTTCCGGCTGAGAACAGTCACCCGTTGCTACCCAATGCAGAAACACAGCCACTAACTAGCAAAGAGAGGACATTAGCTACCCAATATGATAAAGAAATAAATGATTATTTTGTTTATTTCTTTTGCACATTTATTTGAACATTTCCATCGATTGTACAAGCACTTGGAAACTGTCCAATCCCTAGTTCATCAGGCATTTTACCGGTCTGGCGCCGGTCTGTGTCTTCCAGGATATAATGCCAGCGAACTCTTGTTTTTATGTCCACTATAACAGACAATCTCCTTTGCTTTTAACCGAGCGTTTAATAATTTCCTAAAATGAAAATGATTTACTTTATTTCCCTCACGGGATCAATAAAAGTATCTATCATCTGTCTAAACTATGGGACAGAATTCTGGGGTCTCCCCATACCAGAGATTATGGTAGGGCTTCAGAATGGTGATTGGCTGACACCATCTGACACCCCTCTGATTGGAGAAAAAAGACGTGCTGGTTTGCTATACATACTGTACCAGGAAGAGAATTTCTTTCCATTCAAAACGTGTATTTTAAAAGTTTAAGAAGTAAAAACCTTACAGCGTACACAGATTTCTAAACTGATCAGGATCGTTATCTTAGTCTTATGCATAATAATGTTCACCGCTCTGTCCAGCAAATTAATAATAAACTTTATTTTATATAGCGTTTTAAACGAATAAGTAATTAGATTGCTCATAAACCTAATCACTTGCTTTTTCTTTTTATTTAGGCTCAGATTTCAACTATAGATCGTATTATTAATAACCATAATAACAACCAACCAACAAAAACAACCATATAAACATAATACCAACCAAAAACATAGATAACAACCACAATACAAAATCAAATATATCAAACCATTTTACTCTCGCAAAGTCCTCCAATTATCATAATCCCGCCCCTTATGCAAAACCAAACCTTCCTCACATCCCAGTTTATCCTATTTATCATAAACAAAATCCACCTCAATTTTCAACATAAAGCATTACACAAAATCAATACCTCAACACTCCATACTCAACAACGATAATTCACAAACAGCCAGAACATGTAACTACACATTCCCAAACAGACCTAATTTCCATAGCCCCGCCTTTTATGCAAAACCAACATCCCTCCCCTGTTCTCTCCCTCCCCTGGCGGTTGTAATTGTTTTTATTTTCAAATAAATTTTAGCAAAGTCATGTATTTTAAAAATCTTAAGATTTTTATATTTATGTCTTCATTTAGTGGTTTCATTAGTGACAAAGGCTAAACTTTCTTGGAAAAATGTCTTTTATGTAAACCATGTTTGCTATTAATTCATTCAGGGCTAAAATATGTTCATTGTCTTCTAATGAAAGAAGGGTTCCTTTCGCCGTAGTCGGGTTGAAATTAGAAGCTTGCCATGCCCGGACTGTTACACCAACGCATTAGCATGTTAAAGCGATTTCATTGAGGAGCCTAGCCTTTAACTAGTAAGTACTGTACTTACTGGGTTTTTGAGGGGGGGGGGGGGGTGTCTTTCGCTGGAAATCTCGCCTCCTACTTTGAAAATACCCGTGAAACCGGTTCAATTCGTCACAGCCAGCACTCCTGCAGAGAGGGGGGTTGTACTTGGAGTGTATACAGTACACGCGTTATGCTCTTCGTTAATGTCTAAGCCGGAACATATCATTATATCTCATTTTGTATTTCTTAAAAAAAAATCGTTTTCCCAGCCTAACAGTATTGTTTTTAACCTGTAAAGCGCTTTGAGGAGCCACCTTTAAAGGTGCCATATACAATAAAGTTCATTATTATTACTATTGTAAATTTGCTGGACAGAGAGGTGAACATTATTACACAGAAGACAAAGATAGCAATTTACGTTGCATTGTGTATCGTGCTGCTTTAATACAGTTTTAAATAATTAAAAGTCTAAACAGTATCAGCTTTATTTATGGGTTTTAAATAAAGGTGATTTAAACGCGATTTAAATCAATATAAATGTTTATATTGTAACGCATAGGTGACTATTCATTGTTATTAAAATGACTTAAATTCGATCATGTTGTGATATTTAGAAATATACATTTGTTTGGTGCGAGTGAAGTTTTATTTAATCTCTGAGCCATACTGATTCTTCTGGAAGCCAGTTTCCGCCAGGGAGTAAAAAAAAAAAACACACTATGGTATTCTCTCCAATGCAGTGCAGTTAAAAACATACCTCTGATGCTGCTCCTAAATGAATATCGTTTATGACCATCAGAAGCTTTATGCTCCTTTTCTTTTTTCCAGTGGATTGAACAGGGAGAGGCATTTCATGATGTACTTTTCACTGATGAAACAACAGTGGCTCTGGAACAGTTTTTAACCATGTCGTTTTATAAAAAGGGGAGATATGTACACGTTACTGAAGCTAAAAGTTTAGCCTTTGTCACTAATGTAACCACTAAATAAAGACATATAGAAATCCCTACGTTACAGACTGTATATGGCTGGTATTGGTAGTTTAAAGAAAAAATACACACCAGTATTCCACTTTCTCCCTAAACATTTTAAGCATCAGAGTCTTACATGTGGTTATTTCGGAAACGTTTGTACGTGCTCCTTCTGACCATGTTACTGTTTACTGTTACTGACCATATTAAGTTTAAGTGCCTGTGGGCACTTTTCCTGTCCGTGGGGGGTGGACCGTCTTTCATTAGAAGGTTAGTCTGTTCTACTCTGAGAATGTAGAGGGGGTGGAAAGTGCCCGCGGTCATTTAATTAGTATTAAAATTCGCACTGATTCCCTTGCGAAGATACGGACATAGGAATATTCGTGCGTGGTCAAAAAATGGCATAAAAACGACAAAGTGAAGGCTGTGAAAACATTCACAATGTACTTTATACACAAAGCAAATATACCCCCCCCCCCTCTCAATTCAATTCAAGCTGCTTTATTAGCATGACAGATGGGTACAATCAGTGTTGGGTATTTACTTTGCTTTGAGATGCCACTTTTAAAGGTGATATATAAAATCAAGGCTTTAACTTGCTTTAACTCCGCAAGTCTGAGTTCTTGTGTCTGTCCTATCCGAACCCGAAAGTATTACAATATGTATCTTTATAGCAGGTGGTGTACAGCTTTTTAGTATAGATTACACTTTTCTAAAATGTATTTAAAAAATAAAAACGATTACAATCTAATCTTTCCACGTTTGATCCCAAAATAAATCTAAACGGGGAGAAAGCTATGCTGAAAGTTTATTAAGATACTTAGAAGACAAAGATATCAATTTATGTTGCATTTGTCTGATTGTGAATCAAAAAACACATATATTTAAACCCACATTTGCGATTTAAATCAAAACGTTATTTAAATCAATATAAATGTTTATATTGTAACGCCTAGGTGACTATTCATTGTTATTAAAATGACTTAAATTCGATCATGTTGTGATATTTAGAAATATAAATTTGTTTGGTGCGAGTGAGGTTTTATTTAATCTCTGACTCAGTGATGGCCTGGCATGGTGAGGTGCGCTGGCAGCTATGTGGTGTTACGCAGTGGTGGCCTGACACGGTGAGGTGCCCTGGCAGCTGTATGATGCAGTGGTGGCCTGGCACGGTGAGGTGCGCTTGCAGCTGTGTGATGCAGTGGTGGTCGGGTATGTAGAGGTGCACTGGCAGCTGTGTGTTGTGATGCAGTGGTGGCCTGGCACGGTGAGGTGCGCTGGCAGCTGTGTGATGCAGTGGTGGCCTGGCATGGTGAGGTGCGCTGACAGCTGTGTGGTGTGGCGCAGTTGTGGCCTGGCACGGTGAAGTGCGCTGGCAGCTGTGTGATGCAGTGGTGGCCGGGCACGGTGAGGTGCGCTGGCAGGTGGGTGATGCAGTGGTGGTCGGGTATGTAGAGGTGCACTGGCAGCTGTGTGTTGTGACGCAGTGGTGGCCTGGCACGGTGAGGTGCGCTGGCAGCTGTGTGATGCAGTGGTGGCCTGGCATGGTGAGGTGCGCTGACAGCTGTGTGGTGTGGCGCAGTTGTGGCCTGGCACGGTGAAGTGCGCTGGCAGCTGTGTGATGCAGTGGTGGCCGGGCACGGTGAGGTGTGCTGGCAGGTGGGTGATGCAGTGGTGGCCTGGCACCGTGAGGTGCGCTGGCAGCTGTGTGGTGTGACGCAGTGGTGGCCTGGCACGGTGAAGTGCGCTGGCAGCTGTGTGGTGTGACGCAGTGGTGGCCTGGCACGGTGAAGTGCGCTGGCAGCTGTGTGGTGTGACGCAGTGGTGGCCTGGTACGGTGAGGTGCGCTGGCAGCTGTGTGGTGTGACGCAGTGGTGGCCTGGCACGGTGAAGTGCGCTGGCAGCTGTGTGGTGTGACGCAGTGGTGGCCTGGTACGGTGAGGTGCGCTGGCAGCTGTGTGGTGTGACGCAGTGGTGGCCTGGCACGGTGAGGTGCGCTGGCATATAATGAATATATTCATGTGCATCCAACACACAGTTCAACGCTAGCAACTACACAAAATCTAAAATATGAGCTCTACTTGCCACTTACAATACCAACAGTACCAGCTAACTTTAGTAGTGACATTTTCATGGATCTTTTTAACAATAAAATTTACAACATCAGACTTCAGACACAATTAAACAGGCCTCAAAAAAGTCTGGTACAAACATTTTCAGCATGGTGAAACATGGTGAACATTTCCACCACTGCGTCACCCAGCTGCCAGCGCACCTCACCGTGCCAGGCCACCACTGCGTCACACCACACAGCTGCCAGCGCACTTCACCGTGCCAGGCCACCACTGCGTCACACCACACAGCTGCCAGCGCACCTCACGGTGCCAGGCCACCACTGCATCACCCACCTGCCAGCGCACCTCACCGTGCCAGGCCACCACTGCATCACACAGCTGCCAGCGCACCTCACCGTGCCAGGCCACCACTGCGTCACAACACACAGCTGCCAGTGCACCTCTACATACCCGACCACCACTGCATCACACAGCTGCCAGCGCACCTCACCGTGCCAGGCCACCACTGCGTCACATAGCTGCAAGCGCACCTCACCGTGCCAGGCCACCACTGCATCATACAGCTGCCAGGGCACCTCACCGTGTCAGGCCACCACTGCGTCACACATATTTTAGCGCCATATATTTCATGGATATTATGGAATATAATGGATGGATATCTTAGTTATCTTTCTAGTTCACAGGTTTGCATGCATAATTTAATTTTGAAAGCCACTGAGACATCAGGTACTACTGTTGTATTTATGAAAAAGAAACAAAACAAAAAACATACTAACAACTGTGCCATCCTACTCCTTAGTTAATACATTTTATTATTCATAAACAGTTAACATTGTTAGCAAAATATTTTGAATTATATTTAACCCTATTTTTTCTTTAGTTTTGTATTTAACTTATTATATGATAGTCAGACTTAATGTATATTTGAACAATGAAAATATATTTTTACAAGATTTTACATTAAGCACTTAAAATTAATATGGTTAATAATAGTAAACTGTAACATGCTGTAACAAGATCGGTTAAACTGCGAAGAAAATGCTTTCAGAGAAAATGTTTCAGGTGTGAAGAACATAGATCTCCAATGCAATTTCAACCAAACCTGTTCCCACACACCCTGCCCCCACTACCATTAGAATATACACAAAGCACTCAAATCTTTCGAGCTAATGATCAGGTGACCCGAGAGAGAGCGAGAGAAACACCAAGGGGTGCGGAACCAGGGAACTATTTACATGGAAAACGGGCGATCTCCCCAGACTGTCCGCCCGTTTCACTGTTACCTGGATACCTCTTTATTTAGAACTCACTAACACTGATTTTTAGTTTAGAAGGATTCAAGTAGGGTTTTAGATGAAAGGCAGCGACCTTAATCAAGCCCAAATCATAATTGAACCCATTCAGAGCCTACATTACATTTTAGCGTTTCATTCTGAGCAGAAGACCCTCACACCTGAAGAAGGGGGAGGTGTTTTTCGCTGGAAATCTCGCCTGCTTCTACTTTACAACCGGAGTGCTGGCTGTGACGAATTAAACCGGTATTACAGGTTTCAATCACAGACCATGTGACATGGGAGTCAGGAAACTAACACAGCGCCACCAGATTTGATAACGCTATAAAAACGCTATAAAATAATGAACTTGGCACAGAACAAGTTTACAGCACAGTACAATAATAAATGCTGACCATGACTTTAGAAGCATAAATTGCCTTACACTCAATTTAAACACAAGCTGTCTTTAGCCCTCTAAGCTGGTTCATACAGAAATGTAGAGATCCAGGCTCAGAACACACAGCTTCATTAGCGAATACATATGCAGGACAACTAGAGAAGACGTTTTACAGAGGATGGATTTTTAGAAACATCCCATCAGTGACATCACTGAAGTCAACTCCTAGGTACTGTAACTGTCGTGTGGATAGTTTCACAAGAATCAGACAAAGGTTTAAGCATCGCTTGTTCTAGATAAAACTGCAAAAAAAAAAACAACAACCCATAATGTACTTCTTTGCGGCTCTGTTTGCCCAAATCATATATTCACAACGTGAAATCTAGAAAATAATATTACGTAACCAAAATCCGCAATATGGAAACAGAACCTGTGTAATTGTTGATAGATGATGTACTCGTAACATTTTTTCAAGACGAACTACAACATTTAAAAAATGACTTGTATGTACTTGATATCTCTAATCAATCCACGGGTCCCAGCACAAAACGAAAGTAAAACGCATACCGTTTCGCGCTTCTTATTAGTTGCTCAAAAGTAATTTGACCGTATGAAATGCATAATATAAACCTAGAAACATATACGTGAGCAGTACTTAAGCACTGTAGTATCGGTGTTAAGACATACCTCTCAAATACTGTAAATCAAGTTAAAAATATCTCAAGACCGATTCTGGTCATAATGAAACCATGTTTCGTGTATGTTTTCTTTAAAGTACCGAGACCAGCCATATACTGTATGTTTATGTTCCAAAATTAATATCGTTTATGGCCTTCACACGCGTTGCAGTATGCTCCTATTCTTTTTATGCTCAGCTACTAAGATTTCCCTTCAGTGGTAAAATTAGATATGAATATGCAATACTTAAACGGGCACAGTTAAGACATTAAATATACATATACATACTGTATACAGTACAGTTTGCATACGGTAATATGTTTATGTTCCTAAATCAATCTCTTTTATGAGCATGTGAAAGGCATGGTGAATCACTGTACTTTGCATGATTGGAAACAAATGCGTGATTGCGAAATGCTGTGGTGTTACTTTTACAAAGACGGTCAATGAAAAAAAGAATGTTGACCAGGGCAATACTTTGAGTTTACACTTACAGCTTGTCCAAGGTCATTCATTATTAATACTATTAGTAATATCTTCGTTAAAGACTTTGATGGCCACAGCTCAAACATGAGAGGTTGAGCTTTATTAGCTCCACCTTGCGGAAATTCCGGATACTATTATTTTGCTTGTCGTATTATAGGAGAATTTATGGTAACTCGCGGTATTTACCGGTAGCTTGCGGTAGACTGCGTACAGCGTACCGCAAAATAATGCGGTATCGCCCGCACATTTTGAATGGCTGCATCTGTACTTCATAGTGGTGATGTAATTCTCCTCATGCATGTGCCATGAATGCAAGAAACACCTGGCAGATGCCCATAACCTTTTTCATTATATACAGATGCAGCCATTCAAAATGGGTGTGGTATTTCGCGGCATACCCTGGTGGGCGTGTCGCGGTGTCACGCGGTGTCACGTGGTTAATCGCGCGTCATTTGACGCTCTGCCGGAAACTATCCGGCGTCACCTTGTAAAACCGCCAGGGGGAGCTTAACCTCTCATGTACAGCATTTGAGCCTTTAATTTTGAAGTGTATTACAGCATGTTAATTATCAGTCATTAAAATGTTGGTATATTTTATGAAAGCAAGATTGCTCAGTTGGACAAAAGTACACAACCTACCTTTATCAGAAATATTTATGCATCAAAGCCTTTACCGAAGATATTACTAATAGTATTAATAATGGATGACTTTGGACAAGCTGTATACTCAAAGTATAATTTCTTTAGCACATTTGTACAAGCACTTGGAATCTGTCCAAGCCATACTTTGTCAGGCATTTTGTTTTACTTCAACGGGCATAAAAACTTCCTTGCTTTTAACAGGGCGTTTCATAATTTCTAACTACGAAAATGATTAAAAATGCGACACTTATCATTCAACTAGAGCTCAAAATATCACAAGGATCCTCAAGAGCACAGCAAAGAGTGTATTAAAAGACACTTGTATTTATCAACGCTTTCTTTTCCGTATACCAGATTTTATGGAACCACTTTAGAAGGGTGTCAGCCAGTCAGATTCCAGGAATCGGTACTTTAAAGGAAAAATACACACCGGTATTCCATTTCTCCCTAATGATTTTAAGCATCGAAGTATTTAACTAGCATGTGAAATAGCGTGTGAAAAAGTGGTAGTTTTAAGCTTTTCTGCTAATATAATATGGAATTGCGTATCTAAAGAATTTAATAACGATATGATTATATTCGTGTACTGCAACAGGGCTGTGTAGGGCTGTTTCGCCTCCCTGTTCATGCGAGTTGTCTTGTAGCCTACTGGTCTACGTGCCTGACTAACAACTCGCAGGTTGTGTGTTCAAATCCAGCTGGTGCTGGACTTTTCTTTTAACAAACATTTCTTTGAAAAAATAGAATAGCGATATTATGGACAATCAATTGACTTTTATATTTCAAAATATCGCAACATGATCGATTCTAAGTCATTTTTGATAACAATGAATAGTCACCTTCTTCCCTTCTGACAACGGTCCCTGCTTCTGCTTCCTGCTTCTATTGTGTGTGTGTGTGCAACAGAGTAAATTTTTATAGAGAAATGGAGGCTGGACAGTATGCGTTACAATATAAACATTTATATTGATTTAAATCGTGTTCTGATTTAAATCGCAAACGCGTGTTTAATTATATGTGTTTTTTAATCATAATCAGGCTAATGCAACATAAATTGATACAGTATCTTTGTCTTCTAAGTATCTTAATAAACTTTCAGCATAGCTTTCTATCCGTTAAGATTTATATTTCTTGGAATTTTGGGATCAAACGTGGAAGGATTAGATTGTAATCGTTTTTATTTGTCAAATACGTGATTGTATTTCTGAATGTTATGTGACACCTACAGTAGTTCACTGCTTTAAATACATCGAATTAAGAAAGTTATGTGTAGCACTTTAGATCTTTTTTTCTGAACCAGGGAAAATCTGATCATGTTTCTCTATAACAATAATAAAAAACTTTATTTTACATATCGCCTTTAAAAGTGGTAGTACCTTTTTTAGTACTATATTTTTGTATTATATTCCCTATTAATCAAACTCTAAGAGTATGTATCGGCTTGTCAGTCAGGTCTTTTTTCTCTATTTGAATTGTCGTTTACACCTCGCACGACTTTAAAAGCTAGCAAGACAGGTTTCGATTCACATTAGCTGGTGAGCCTTGTTAACAAAAAAACTAATAATAATGTAACATGCCACTGTTTGTTCATGAACAAAGTTATACTGAGATTTCCTTAGATACGCGATTAAAAAATAAATAAATAAAAATTTGAATCCCCGGCGGAACACATTCCATAAGAATCAGCGGTTTTACAGTATATATCGCCTTTAAAGGTGGCTTCTCAAAACGCTTTACAGGATAAAAACAACAAGAACAGCAACAACAACAATATTGTATTTCATTGCACTTTGAAAACCAAGTAATAACTTAACTATACGTGCAAACGTTTCATATGTTGCTGTTGTGAATGCCTGTGGAGTGTATCTTATTTGCCTTGAGTCCTGGCTGTCTCTCTCCCCCTCAATTCAATTCAATTCAAGGTGTTTTATTTGCATGACAGATGGGTACGATTAGTGTTGGGAATGTATATTTTGATATTTACACCCGGCGCGGCACCGAGGGAGCGTCTGCATTTATAACTTAGTTTTTAAAATTAGTCAAGCAATATGAAGCATCTCCTTTTACTTTTAAGTCCCTTAAATACATTGAGCACAGCTTTCTCACCACTTAAGATTGCTTTTTGATACCATCCTTACACAAAGCAGAAACTTTCCGATGACTCACAGTACAAGTGGAAAGATTACAGATTTTAATCGTCTTTAATTTTGTTACGTTATACGTTTTAGGAACGTTTCATCTAAACAAACACCACAAAACTATCCTGGTTTGCTGATTATGCCTGCTGCGGTCCACTCCTACCCTCACACCTAAAGAATACTATTTTAAATTTCTTGGCGCAGTTCATTAACCCTTGTACGGGTTAATTTTTGATTAATAGGGAATATAATACAAAAATATAGTACTAAAAAAGGTACTACCACTTTTAAAGGCGATATGTAAAATAAAGTTTTTTTTTTTATTGTTATAGAGAAACATGATCAGATTTTCCCTGGTTCAGAAAAAAGATCTAAAGTGCTACACATAACTTTCTTAATTCGATGTATTTAAAGCAGTGAACTACTGTAGGTGTCACATAACATTCAGAAATACAATCACGTATTTGACAAATAAAAACGATTACAATCTAATCCTTCCACGTTTGATCCCAAAATCCCAAGAAATATAAATCTTAACGGGTAGAAAGCTATGCTGAAAGTTTATTAAGATACTTAGAAGACAAAGATACTGTATCAATTTATGTTGCATTAGCCTGATTATGATTAAAAAACACATATAATTAAACACGCGTTTGCGATTTAAATCAGAACACGATTTAAATCAATATAAATGTTTATATTGTAACGCATACTGTCCAGCCTCCATTTCTCTATAAAAATTTACTCTGTTGCACACACACACACAATAGAAGCAGGAAGCAGAAGCAGGGACCGTTGTCAGAAGGGAAGAAGGTGACTATTCATTGTTATCAAAAATGACTTAGAATCGATCATGTTGCGATATTTTGAAATATAAAAGTCAATTGATTGTCCATAATATTGCTATTCTATTTTTTCAAAGAAATGTTTGTTAAAAGAAAAGTCCAGCACCAGCTGGATTTGAACACACAACCTGCGAGTTGTTAGTCAGGCACGTAGACCAGTAGGCTACAAGACAACTCGCATGAACAGGGAGGCGAAACAGCCCTACACAGCCCTGTCGCAGTACACGAATATAATTATATCGTTATTAAATTCTTTAGATACGCGATTCCATATTATATTAGCAGAAAAGCTTAAAACTACCACTTTTTCACACACTATTTCACATGCTAGTTAAATTTAATTTATTTATATATTATATATTTATATCTCTGACCAAGGGAAACGTCTCATTTTTTCAAAGAAATGTTTGTTTGTTGATTGTTATCAAAAATGATTTAGAATCGATCATGTTGTGATATTTTGAAATATAAAAGTCAATTGATTGTCCATAATATCGCTATTCTATTTTTTCGAAGAAATGTTTGTTAAAAGAAAAGTCCAGCACCAGCTAGATTTGAACACACAACCTGCGAGTTGTTAGTCAGGCACATAGACCAGTAGGCTACAGGACAACTCGCATGAACAGGGAGGCGAAACAGCCCTACACAGCCCTGTCGCAGTACATGAATATAATCATACCGTTATTAAATTCTTTAGATACGCGATTCCATATTATATTCCCTATTAATCAAATTCTAAAAGTATGCTTGTTGACTCCGGTATCACGTTAGTTAAAGACTTCGAAGCTTAAAATGTTTAGGGAGAAATGGAATACTGGTGTGTATTTTTTTCTTTAAAGTACCAAGACCAGCTATATACAGTATGTTTATGTTCCAAAATTAATATCGTTTATGGCCTTCACACGCGTTACAGTATGCTCCTATTCTTTTTATGCTCAGCTACTAAGATTTCCCTTCAGTGGTAAAATTCAATATCTACAACGGGCATAGCAAAGACATTTACTGTAAGTCTTTCTACAACAGACCAACGGACCATGAGTGCCCCTGTCGGTCAACCAATCACGTACTGCGGTGCCGCACGTCATCTTGCGTCACACTGCGCGACGCCACCTGCGGTACATGTCTGTAACGCGCACTTTGAATGGCTGCATCTGTACTTGAAAACTGTTCATTTTCTAATTGGGCAGTGTTTATGATTATTAGGAACAATTAATCATTCTCTCTTTTGACAAAAAATGAAAACTTTTGAAAGTCATTGAAAAATAGAAGTCCTGTCAAAGACTGTAGAAGAGCAGTGTAGTCTCATAGGATTGGGTTACTTTCAAGCATCAGTCGATAAGAACAATGTATTGACATATTTATTGTTAACATTCAGGAATATTACTGATCCTCTTAAATCTTCTGGACCAATATATACATTTTTTATGGATGCACAAAATCTGTGTCCATAAAACTTGTGCCTCATATCTTCAAATTGTCATGGTTTCCGAATGTACCCCTTTTTCTGTATGTTAGATATTCTTTATGCTTCTTAATAGACAAAGATATAGCAGTTGGTTTAGTAAAATGACCACAGGAAATTAGAAATCAAATTATATTCAGGAATTGTTTCAGCTTATGTTGTCATTACATCTACTTTATGAGCAAGACTTCAGTTCTCATAAGGTCTTTGGCTAATTGGTGGTTTTGTTATGGCAGCAAGAAATGTTATTCTATTTATTTCATAGCAGTAAGACTTCCTGCAGCTGGACTTAGACGATTCTGTGAAAACCAGGGAGGTATTGAAATATTATCTGGCTGTCTGCATTTTTTCCCCTTTGATTACATTGTTTAATGACCACAACTTTCAGTACATCTGCTACTGCAGCTGGCCTGCTTACAAACCTTCATGCCTTTGCTATGATTGGAATTGCAGTTGCTTTTTTTCTTGGCTTTTAAGTCAAAAAATATTTATTGTTTCTGAGACATCAGTGAATTTCATAAAAAAATAATTTCAAAAGAGTTTAATTTGTTACAAAAAGAAAAGACAGTTTGGACTGAGTTCATTTGGAAATTATTTTATCAAAATCAACAAATACATTTCAAGAAACGGCTAACAGTTCAGTCATGTTTTTGTATGGATACAGGAAGCCAATTTATTGCCATCTTTGTGTGAGAAAATTACTGAAGACATCTCAAGGGCAGGAAAAGAAAAAGAAACAGACAACATTCAAACACAAGCTCAGAATTTGAAACATTTATAATGCACAGAGTTACTTGCAATTTGTTAAATGTATGTGCAGAAAACTGCCATCTATGGATTGTTTCTCATTGCAGAGTGTGGTGAAATAATAATGCACAAAATACACACAATATCTGTAATCTACATCACACAGTGTGCTTATACAAAGAGCTGTGTATTTAAAGTCCTCTGTAAAACTTCACATTATAAAGAAACTGTGTTGCAGTCAGTGTGAATTCTTTTACAAAGATACAATGTTTTATGTATGCTTTTTCTTTATGTAAGCATATACTGTATGCTCATTAAAATGCAACAATAGCAGTAGATTTAGTATTTATATATTGATGCGTATGCACTTATTTTTTAATATGTATGCAGCAAACAACATTTTTTCAATACTGTTGGTTTTTATTTAGAAACGGCACAATAGCAGGATTACAACATAAGCAGGCAAGTTTAATTCTGCCTTAGTTGCAGTAAATAACCTTAGTTATAAAGATGGTCCTGCTCAAAATATTTATTTCTGATCAAATTGATATTTTTAATGGAAGGAAAAGCAGAAGCCAATGTGACCATAGACAATAAATTAACATGTCAAACCATGATCTCTCTATTAAAATCACACGCAGATTACTAGTACACTTTCCATTAACAAATCATATTGATATAAGCTAGGGAGGTGTGTTGTTTGCAGTTCACATTCTGATTTCATTATTCAAGGCCTTATTCATAAAACGTAAAATAATGGGTATGGTTTGAGGTGTTTGCCTAGCTGCAGGTGAGCAAATATGATCAAAGAGGGTATTCTGGTGAATTGCTGTGTTTTAGCATAATAAAGAATAAAACCTCAACAGGTATAAAAAACAACATAAATAAGGAAAAAAGGGGAACAGAGAAAAATAAGGAGAAACTGAGAAGAATGCCATCACACACCACTCCTCTAAGCTTGTGCTATGTGAGAGAACCTTGTTCCTTGTTCTGATTAGTTTTGGAGACCAGATTCTAACTAAATAACCTGAAGCTTCTTTTAGATAGGTTTCTGGCCTATGTATTTTAGGAAATTCTGATTTCTTACATTGTGTAATCCTCAGGCTAAAAACGTTCTCCCCTAGTATTTTCATGATTTTATTAGAATAAGAAGATCAATTCACATTAACTTTTGGGCTTCACTTCCATGTTGTAGGAAAGGAGATTAAGTTTTAAGTCTTATTCTTTTATGAGAATGTACAGTTCATTTCTCTTTTTGCCTGTTCAGGCATCTGAAACTTGTTTGTTATATAAAATTTTGTTTTCTTTAGTTGTGTTGTTTTTTTGATAATAAACAATTTGTAAACTCTGCAAGGTTCTAATTTGTTATTACTCTATCAACAGATCTGTGCAAAATAATATAAAGAAATCATGTCATTTGTGGTTTTTATCTACCACTCTGGTGTATTATTATTTAACTGCTCTCCCTTTTGTTTTATTCCTTTTTTTGTTTATATAAAAGTATGTAAAGAACTAGATTGAACAAATCTTTAACAATGACCAGAGTGGGATCTGTTTTTTGTCTCCTTGAAGAAAAAAATATATAATGACAGTGTTCTCCATCAATATAAAATCTTTTTTTAAAGCCTTACAAAATGCCTAGCTATGGATAATACATTGTAATGTCATGAGTTATGTAGCCCTGGTCTAATGGCATCATTTTTTGTTATCAAATAAATTATGATATGGTGAACATATCTAAGCATTGCTTTACAAAGTCAGAGTGGAAGATTGCTGAAGGCCGTAAGCATGGCAGTTTATTTTATTTTGTTTTGGCACAATGATCATATTGGTCTATATTTATTTTTTATTATTACCATTATTCTTCAAATTGTCATAATTGTTGTTGAAGTAGTAATAGTCAAAATTTGATTTGTAATATTTTTAAATGAGTACCACTTCAGCTCTACTTGCAAGAGGATACTAGTGGTTAAACCAAACAGGAGAATGGCTGTCCTATGTTCTTAAATGCAGGATTATTCTGAAACTGTGGTAGCATTTATGTATTGTTGCACTGAAAGTGTTATCAGTGTCCTGATCAGTTTTTGGGGAAACTGATCATGTTTGTTTGCTTGGAATGCACAAAAAGGACTATCAACAGTGTAGAAATTTAAATTTGGATTCTGTTCATATTCAACATTTTAATTGGTGCACAAATGATTAGTAAAAAGTCTTAAGGTGCTTGTAAAGTATGCATAAAATCAACAACTAAAAAAGCAATAAAAACAAAGCTAAAAATAACTATTTTCCATTCGTATTACACAGTGCTTCTCCGAACTCATTCGCTGCTATTATTGTTATCAAAAGAGAACCATGAATCTGCATGTAATAGCATCACTCCAAAGCTGTTATCACTGCACTTAGCTAGGAAACTAAAGAGGCTGTGATAATGACATTTATTGTGTTCAACAAAGTGTCCTGTTATTACAGTAAAATTTTTTGCCAGTATTCAAAAGAGAATGAGATGGTGTTTATCTGATTTATTAAAACATTCTTTCTTTTTATTTGAAAAAAAATAAACCATAGATGCAGTAGATCACTTTATTTTTATATTACAGTAAGTATACACGGAGACTATGTCTTGTACACAGGCATGAAGTGGTGCAAAACCTTTAATGCAACATTTAATCAATTCTGAAATATCAAAATATTAAAAAAATACAAATTAGAGATACTGTAGAATCTCTGTATTTGTTAAACAGCATAAGGCATGTCTTGCTGGAAACAGTGTTACCACCTTGAAGTTTCATCATATCTCAGAAGCTAAGCTACAGTAGGTTATGCTTGGGACAGACCTCTACTTAAAAACAGGTCGTTGCTTCAATTGTTGTTGGTGGAGTAGTAGGTAGGTCCCTCTTCCAAGAACCAAAATGTGCAAAGAATTGTTCAGGATGGTAATAGGAATCACTGCTGTAGAAGGTGCTGTCCTTCAGATTAAATCAAGGCCTGACTACTTGATTGTGTAATATTCCTTGATACTGATACATGATAGTAGGAGTGCCAACTCAGATTAAATTCAGATTTAGACTCAATTTTGGCTAAATTCCTTTCTGGGATTGCACAGTGGGGTCAGCCTAAAGCCCTCCCTTAATTCAACTGCAAATGCAGTTAATGACTTCTCCATCTGATTCGTCATGAAGTGGGACTTCTGGCACATAATGACTGCCACACATCACCCAAGTGGTTCCTGCACTTCTTTATAGCTTCTTCACGTGGTGGACAAAATGGGACCTTACTAAACAGTGCTTTGGGATGAAGATGCATATAGAAATGTAAGGAATGAATTATTTATTCTTGTATTTAGGAATTTCTGTGAGGAATATTTGATCTGGGAATACTAAGAAATAATGACAAACAAGTTTTTCCCTTTGCACTGTAGTGATTTATTTTTCTAATGTTTTGGGACTGAATGAAGGTGTGTCCCAGGTGGTGGATCTTTGAACAGGGTGAGTCATGACAGATGTGCCTTACTGGTTTCAGGAATCTTCATTTAGGGTCAGTGAGCAGTAGACTTATAGGGCAGGCACCACACTGAGAGGTAAAGTCTTTATGATAAGCAGGAGAGTAAATTGGCTGCCAGGAGGTTTCCTGACTGCTTGGATTCACAGCATTTCATGCGTTCCTAAAAGGCAGACCATTTCTGACGAATAATCTTGATTCAGTTTTAAAAGCATTTTTAAAAGCGCCATCTGAAGCCAACTGTAAAATAATTGGCACTGCAAAAAAAAATATCTGAAGCAACGCCAGCCTAATAAACCTGAAAACCTTCATCATCCATTTCAATGCTAATTATCAGGGTTGTACATAATAAAATAGAAAGGTGTTTATTTAGGCAGTACTGGCTCATACTGGACATGATTAAATTGCTTTGCTTCAGGTTCTCTTATATCCTCTTCTAGAAATATTGAACAATTGTTTCTGGTCTTGTTTTCAGTTTGTTTCTGGATCTGATTATCTTGAGGCAAGAAGGCTTATTAAAGAAAATACATATTCTGGACTCTGACCTGTGTAGATTGCTGTATGCCTGGTTATATAGATGTGGAAAAATATATATTTTATTTTAGGCTTTGTTTCTCTTTTTTCACAATTGGAACTGGAGTCAAGAATGAAGAAAAAGAGAGCAGCCAGTTGTGGAAATAGAACACGTTATCACCCAGGCAGAAATACAATTACAGTTCCAAAATGGTTTGAAAGCATTTTGGCCCGTATCACTTATCCCAGTTCCCACAAACCAAATAATTGTGCCAAGACAGCAGCCAGTTTTTATTAATCTCATCTTGTGTGGCTTCCCAACACCTGTGCAGATCTCATATGAATATTTATTCCCCCACCTCCACATACTTTTTTTGACTGTGTAGCTTTAGATTATCATCTCACTGAACTCCTATCCATGGGTTTCTGCATCAGGGATGTGGAAACATTTTTTTAAGGTCAAACAGTCTGTTTTATGTGGGATTAAAAATCACCACCACTGAGAAAACTGAGAGATTGCATCTGGCTAAAGCCTTTTTATTGGAATAAAAAGAAGCACACTCTGGTGCTCAGGAACTGTGGATACCCTTGTGTTTCTGCTTACCTTAAGGATTAGTATGGATTGGGAAGGCATATGTTGGAAAATAAAGAAAAAAAGATGCTTCAGTTAGATATGCAGTCAAAAAAGCAAATAACTCATTTAATACCACACACTGAGTATGATAATCTCTAGAATAGGCTGTCCTGCCAGCTGCTCACAGCAGAAAACTGAGGGTGGGGATCAGGTTCGGTAACTGTAGTTATAAAATTAGGAGTTCACTTCTGGAATTATTGTTCTGGAACATCACTATGTCTATTGGAAGAGCTCTGTGGGATTCTATTGTGACATATGTAACATTTATATTAGTGGTTTGGAAGAATGTAAAAACTGTAACAAATTTTATTTGAGGATATATCTAAGAAAAAATCACAAAAGTAAATGTACTGATTGTGATTGAAAGCCATTTTAAAGTCTTGTTAAGATCCTTTTGTTTTGGGAAAATCTTTGCCTATTTTTAGTAAGACTTAATGTTGTATCACTATCACTAAAACCTTTGCAGTGGTACAGTACAGTATGTCACAGTAACAAGCCTTTTGAATTCTAGTAAAATTTTAAAATTACTTTGTTGATTGTTTTTGTTGAATCACTCATAGGATATCATAGAAATAGTGTCTTGATATTTTGGCCCAAAAATAGATTAGGAGCTATTGGTCAAATAATAAGCTGCTTATACAGTAGAAACCAATTGCAGAATAGCATGTTCTTTGGGCAATGCAAACTCGCCACAACTATCATAATGTAAATAATACATGTTAATAAAACTTTCATTTTTTTCAAAATATGGCCAGGAGCGTCATACATGTCTTGGATTTGTCATTTATCCATCACTTTAAGTTTATAGAATGTATTCATATCAGTTATCATAAGGATCTCAAAATGTGTACAGTGAAAGGCTCTACGGAAACTTAAAATAAAGTTCTTAAAATAAACTTTATAATATAAACTGGGAATTTGTGAGTGACAATAAAGGATAAAGAGACCAAGTGGAGTCCCTGTATTTTTCTGATAGCTTTGGTAATAATGTGTTATCATTAAACTACACCTCTTTAAAAGCATTTATAACACAAAATCAAGTTGTTTTTGATGCTATTGTCTTCTGGTCTTTTCTGTTCTGTAACATGTACGGTCACTTGCTTTGTTAAGCGTCTTGGGGCAAACGTGTTGTGAAAGGTGCTATATAAAAATATATTGAATTGAAATTGAATTGTGGCTCTTGAATAAAGCAGATTAAAATTTATTGTTTTCACACTTTACCGGGGTCTTGTTTTCTGCAAGAAGCAGATAAACACATTCTGCCATGACACATGTGACAGGATTCTTATTGAAATAAGCACCTTTAACAAGGTGTTCCAACGTCTGTGTGCAGTCACAAAGGGGATTTTTTCTTTTATTTAAACAAAACATTGTATTACTGCCAACTTTGAAGTCCCTGATTTTTCAGTAAATGAATTTCATGCAAGACAGAAAATTAATAATCAATTAATTATTAAACCCGCATACGTTTTAAAATAAATTCTCAATGCAATTAATAGAACATAGTTTAATGGAAATAAATATGAATCCATCTTCAGAAAATAACACTTTTACTTGTTTTTAGCATTTTTCTAACAGAAACATATTTGTATTTTATTACACACTATGAATTCTAGTTTAGAGTTATGCAACATTTAAGTCAGGCAATTATTTGCTAATAAGATTTATTTTAAATTCTATTGTGACATTTTCTTGTCTGAAAAATATACAGTAATTTACTTGACTGTAAAAAAAGGATAGGATCCTTACCAGATATGTGACAAAGAAGCAACCACCTCAATTTTCCATACAGCCAAATAAGACATCTATTTAACTTTGTTCATTGGTGTCCTGCAGTGGCAGCTATCACAAGTCAGTGCTAATTATTTACAATTTTTTGCCCTATTAAATACAAGAGGAGGAGAAAAACAACCTATTGTGGCAGATGAACAGTAAAACTCCCAAAACATATTGGACTGAGGAGATACAGTAGGTGGAACATGGTCTTCTCTTCTGGTTTTCCATTTTTCAGTGCAGAAACTTTCTACTGAGGAAAAGTTGTAAAATAATTAGTTTTAAAAATGCTCCACTGGCACAAAAGATATTTCTTAAACAATAATTTTCTGGCATCTTCCTGAATTGCCCTGAATCTATTTTCTGTACATTGCAACATTTTTTTGTGAATGGAATGTGTTGGAAGCTAAAAACTAAACAACAGTCATATAAGCTTTTTAAGATGTTTTTGGACATCCAACATTAAATGAAACAAACTTAGGCACCTATAAGACTAGGACTGTATTTACTGTTTTTCCGATCGAGATTACGAGTGGTTTCAGCTAGCCAAGTAGTTTCTCTGAAATACAACAAAATATGATTTGGCTGAGATATGATGACTGCCTGATCTTTTATTACACTTACAGTACAATCAAGCAATGCAGTAAAAGAAATCATTTGACTTAGCAGTTTTAAAGGGCTGGTGTTTACAAAGGCAGATATTGGTTTGGATGGGACAGAAATAGAATTGATTGAAAAATAATATTTTACAATTAAGGGAACAAATAATCTCCAACTTTCTGTTTTCTTACTTATTGCATGTTGTATTGGATCTCCTGAATGATTCTCAAATGTTTCTTCTGTTTATAGTATAATTTATCATGATGATCTAAAGTCACATATCTAATGACCATCAGCCGTGACCAGAAATAAAATCTGTTTTTGGGCAAAATTATGCAATTATGTTATCTTATCAAACATTAAAATATTTTAAGTGTTTCCAGTTTGCTTTTTAATTGGAAAAATCATTAAAGTACAGTACTTTTACACTTCTTCAATCCACTTACATTCAGGAATATACAGTATATTCCACAATTTCTAAAATCACATTCAATTCAGTATAAGGTTTATTAGTATCTTAGAAAATGTGTGCAGCAATAAAGCTAATTACAAAGGTTTCTTAGAGGTTGCAAGAAAAACAACATTTAGCTATTTTCTGGAAGATCAACTTTATTGTTTCTTTTTTTCCGATGATCCATACATTTTTGTCAGGGTGGATTAA
Source organism: Atractosteus spatula (assembly GCF_055471065.1). NCBI lineage: Eukaryota > Metazoa > Chordata > Actinopteri > Semionotiformes > Lepisosteidae > Atractosteus > Atractosteus spatula. The sequence goes on from NC_142714.1 coordinate 19,014,149, forward strand.
AAAATGTGGTTTTTACAGTGAATTGCAGTACAAATGCAGTATGTAATATATGTGTTTATTTAAAGAGCAGCATGAAATAGGCATCATAAAGAGCATGTCCCCTTTAATCCTATATAAAATTTCACAGATATCTTTCCAGCAAAACGTCATACCAAGGTTCAGGGTGTAGAACTATGGGAATGAGAAAAAATGAAGAAGTGTCTTAATATACACAATGCACCTTGATTATAAAAGGTATGTACTGTATTTTGATTTTTGGCTGATTTGTTTGACTGTGAGTTGACAGCTCACAGTTTGAGTTAAAGAGCCACCAGTTTTTTTCTGAATATCAGACCCATGCAGAAGTGTAGTGCTTGAATGATAATTGTCTTTCCTGATGATATTGTACAATTCATGTAATAAGGTAGCAGTTTAACTGAGAACATTTCAAGTCTTTGCTATTAAGGAAATCATCATTTTGCGGAAGTCTGAAAACACCCCAGGGAATACTTGCACAAGTTAACTATCAGAATGCTCAACGTTTCATATAATGAATCATAGATTCCCTTTCAGTCAATCAAGTAGTCATGTTAAAAAAACTATCAACTCTTTTGCCCTAAGTGTTTCCTTGCAGTAAACTAGGCTAAAAATAAGTCAAAACACCTTCAAATTTTTTGTTATATCTGAGATCTTTCTTGTGTCTTTAATGTCTGTCTCTACAGAGAGAGGCACCAAGCTGCTTGGTCAAGGCACACAAAGAATATCTGAAATTTTTAATAACATTTAATTCTAAGTGTAATTAAATGCCTTGTCACTACAATATCCATATGCACCATTAGAATAGTTTAATACATTTATTCCATAGGAAGAAAATATACTTTTGTCAACAGTTGCTGTTTATGTTTTTACTCTTTTATTATTTTTATGCAAAATATTTTTACACATCAACTGATCAATGTGTCATTATTCTCATGATACTTACTATTCAAGACACCATTGTTTCAGATTTCTTTCAGAAGGAAAGTCAGGGGCAGCAGTGTAGAGATGTGCTTAGTCCTCTGGACACCAGCTACAGGACTATGGTTCCAAATCTTAGGATACTGATATCCTACCCTTGAGCAACTTAGATTAGATGTGAAACATAAGTAGCATTCTTTGGAACTAGAACATTACTTCTTAATTTTGCTTATATAATTTTAAAGTAAGGGGATTAATATGAATGGACCAAGATAAAATGGTAAAAGATTAATATGTTCTGCAGCTGTTTTACTTGCATTAAGATTGTTTTATTCCTTCGTACTTACTGTATTGATGCTCTTATAGCAACATTAGTCACTTTGTGATTCATTATGCCTTATATAAAGAAATAACATTTCTATATACATGTTTCCTGAGACTAAAGTTGTCTTTCTTGGTGTTTCTCCCTTTACAACCCTTTTCTTTCTCGTAAATGCCTTCATATAACTCTTTGGCTTTAGTTTGGAATGGCTTATTTCTGTATATGTACTGTATATTATTACAAAGAAAGTTCAGGTGGGTAGCAGCATCAGCATGTGTAGGCTGCAAAAGAACAAGTAATAGGTTTATTCCATGCTGAGAAGAGAAGAAAGAAAACAACATTTCGACCATGGAGCCACAGCTGAAATGTTGTTTTCTTTCTTCTCTTTTCAGCATGGAATAAACCTATTACTTGTTATTACAAAGATGTTGAAAAAACACCATGTACAGAGATACTAGAGGTTATATTAATAGATTCGTTTCATTATGATCCCTGAAATATTAATATGCACCCTATAGTGCATCCTAGTGTGCTGATTAACAGAATGTGATAGTGTCTTCTCCAAGCAATGGCATATAAATGACCAAAAACTGCTGAGGTAAGATGGCGCCGACAGGGAAGGCTACCATCCTGCGAGCTCCCGTTCGTCCTTGTCTATTTCTTTATTTTTTGTTGTTTTTCATACTGCTAACTGCACATACTGTTTGCTCGGTGATTAGATATGACTGACAAACACTTATAGACATAAGATCGAATATTGGCACAGTTAAATGTACACCAATAATTACTGCCGACTATCTGGTCTGTGGTGTCTCACCTGTACCTGTACTGGAAAGAAGACGGCATCATAGGAAGAGGGGTAAACGGGCAGGCATTCTGGTAAGATTGAGGCAGCGCAGCAATCGTGCCCCGCTCCCGAGTATACTTCTTGATAATGTTCAGTCACTGGACAATAAACTGGATGAACTGGAAAAAGGCTTGCTTTCCAATGGGACATCAAGAACTGCAACGTGCTGGCGTTCACTGAAACCTGGCTTGACCCGTCTGTTCCGGACTCTGCTATCCTCCCAGGAGGATTTTCTATTCACCATCAGGACAGAACAACGGATTCGGGTAAGACAAAGGCGGTGGGGTATGCTTCATGGTAAACGATTCCTGGTGCACAGACGTGGAGATTATTTCAACATCATGCTCTATACATCTTGAACATTTGACAATAAAATGTCGCTCTTTCTATCTCCCGAAGGAGTTCACATCGGTAGTTCTCACAGTGGTGTATATTCCGCCGCAGGCACGTTTTACAAACGCATTGGATGAACTACACTCTCACCTTAACAGACACGAGAATACACATCCTGAGGGGGCATTCATCATAGCGGGTGATTTCAACGGTGCAAACTTGAAGAAAACAATGCCTAATCTACATCAACACATCGACTGCCCGACGCACGGAAGAAACACGTTGGACAATGTTTACACTCCCTTCCAGGATGGTTACAAAGCCCTCCCCTGACCTCCTTTCAGCAAATCCAATCATGCCTCCATTCTGCTACTTCCCGTTTACAAGCAGAAGCTTAAACAGGAGAGGCCAGCGTTAAGAACCATTCAACGTTGGTCAGATGAATCAGATTTTATACTAAATCACTGTTTTGCTACCACTGACTGGCAGATCTTCCGCTAAGCTGCCGAATATAATATCAATCTGTATACGGACTATGTTACTGGCTACATCAGTAAATGTATTGAAGACGTGGTTCCCAGGATTACTGTTCGCACATATCCAAATCAGAAACCGTGGGTAAATGGAGAGATACGCGCCAAACTGAAAGCTAGGACAGCTGCTTTCAAATCTGGCGATATGGATAAATACAAAAAATCCAGATACGACCTCAGGAAAGCTATCAAAATAGCTAAATACAATTACAGAGTAAAATTAGAGTCATATTATCATGGCTGCAACACACAGACCATGTGGAGTGGTATACGAACCATTACAGACTACAAAACGCAACCCAGCTATATCGCACAACAGTCTGCCTCTCTTCCTAATGAGCTAAATTCATTCTATGCTCGGTTTGAGATCAGTAACGCAGATCCAGTCAGGAAGATTCCAGAAATCCAAGACAGAAACCCACTGATAATATCCAGAGCGGATGTGTGTAAAGTTTTTAAAAAGACCAATCCACGCAAGGCTCCTGGCCCTGATGCCATCCCCGGCCGCGTTCTGAAGGCTTGTGCAGACCATCTGGCAGATGTCTTCTCGGACATGTTCAATCTCTCTCTAGCTCAGTCTATAGTTCCTTCTTGCTTTAAGAAAACCACCATTGTCCCTGTTCCTAAGAAACCCAGAGTTAGCTGCCTAAATGACTACCGCCCTGTTGCACTCACATCAGTTATCATGAAGTGCTTCGAGTGGTTGATCAAAGCATGCATCACCTCCTCACTGCCTGACACCCTAGACCCACTGCAATTTGCGTATCGCCAGAACAGGTCAACAGAAGATGCTATTGCCACTGCCCTGCATACTGCCCTCTCACACCTGGATAAGAAAGGAACATATGTGAGAATGCTGTTTATTGATTACAACTCAGCATTCAATACCATAGTGCCCTCAAAGCTTGTCATCAAGCTCCAGGACCTGGGACTGAACACCTCCCTCTGTAACTGGATCCTGGACTTCTTGACAGAACGTCCGCAGGTGGTGAGTGTGGTCACCAACATATCCTCTACCCTGACTCTAAACACTGGAGCCCCCCAAGGCTGTGTGCTTAGCCCTGTCCTCTACTCCTTATTTACTCATGATTGTGTCACCAGGCATAACTCAAACTCCATCATTAAGTTTGAGGACGATACAACAGTCATTGGCCTGATCACAGATGGTGAAGAGTCTGCGTACAGGTAGGAGGTTGAAACCCTGGCAGCATAGTGCCAAGAGAACAACCTCTCTCTGAACATCAGTAAGACTAAGGAGATGATTGTGGACTATAGAAAACACCAGGGAGGAGATCACACACCTATCTACATAAGTGGGACTGCAGTGGAGAGGGTCAGCAGTTTTAAGTTCCTGGGAGTTAACATCTCAGAGGACTTAACCTGGACCCACCACACCAATACCGTGGTCAAAACAGCACAGCAGCGCCCATTCTTTCTCCGTAGGCTAAAGAGGTTTGGCATGCCATCACATATCCAGGCCAACTTCTACAGGTGCACTATTGAGAGCATCCTGACTGGTTGCATCACTGCCTGGTATGGGAACTGCTCCGCCCGGGATCTCAAAGTACTGCAGAGGGTGGTGAAGTCAGCGCAGCTCATTACCAGCTGTGAGCTACCAAACATCCAGGATATCTACTCAGCTAGATGTCTGAAGAAGGCCAGGTCCATTCTCAAGGACCCCAGTCATCCCAGTCACAAACTGTTTTCCCTCCTACCATCCGGTAAACGGAACCAAAGCATTCGGTCCAAGTCCAACAGACTACGGAACAGCTTCTACCTCCAGGCAGTAAGACTGCTAAATAGCCAACCTGCAGCTCCTTTAGCAAATCACCTGTAATGGCTACATGGACACACAGTTTTCACTGTATTCAGCATAACTGCACCACTTGTATATATTGCATACACCATGGACACATAGCATTCCATTTCTATTACATCTATTATTATGTAACCTTATTTTCATAACCTCAATTTTGTGATTTTTGTGTTTTTGTGATTTTTATGATTTCTGTGATTCTTGTGATTTTTGTGAGCTCGAGGAAAAGACATTTCATTGCCGGCAACTACTGCTGCATGCTGTATTGTTGTGCATTTGATAAATAAACTTTGATTTGATTTGATTTGAGGTTGGGTAGGCCTTAGATGGCTAGGGTGTTCCTTGGTATGCTGAGAAACAGTGACCTCTGTGGTAGGATGTGAGTGAGACTGAATTGTTATTGGTGAGACTCTGCTTTATTAGATGTGGTCTCTAGAACGTTTTAGGCTCTCATTGTGAAAAATGGTGAATGGCTCTGACAGTGTGTGTTTGCTGCATGCGTGTTTTTCTTCACAGTTTTACTTCTCTCTTTGCTGGTATCAGTTAAGGGGTATAAAAGTAAAAAAAAATATCTAATCTACTGTATATATTGTGAATTCCAAGTTATATGGATAAAAATGGATATGTATGGAAAAGTAAACTGAATTTATATTCATAATCTTACTTGACCTAAAAGAACTCTCCAAATTGATAATATATCTTCCAGATGCATACTCACAGCTTTAACCTTGTCAGAGTTCACAGCCTTGAGGTTTCATTTAGCTGATGCAAAAACCTCATATTTGTTGGGTCTTAAAAACAAGGGAAACCTTGACACAGAAGTGAGTGCTTTGACAAATATGGGGACCTCTTAACCATAGCTTATAATTGTAATGCCATTCTGTACATGCAACATTTACTTTAACTTGTTAATGAATCTTACAATATTTGCAAATTTATTCATGAGAATAAAACTTCAGGCTGAGAGCTCTCTAAAAATTTACATGGAAAGGGCTGTATGAACAAATATCGCATTATCAGTGTATGAGTGGAAAGTTTATAAGCCACTGGCATTTCACTGACCCACTCTTGCCTGTGGGATTGTAGGATTGTTAATTTTACTGAATATCTGCTTATAAAACCATGAAACTGTGAACTTCTGGAGATCAGTCTTCTAGCTAATAAGATTACATTCAAATTTTGTTAAATATCATATTTGTTCTTTATGTGATTTCTTTTTTTTTCTTTTTAATGCTAAAGATTTTCTTTGTTAATGTTAATTATACTAATAGTAATAAATTTGGAACAGTATTAAAAATACCAAGAGCACTTACATGGTTCTTCTATTTCTTTATTTTTATTTTCTTCACTATTGTTTTCAAGATTTGTAATTATGAGTAGTTATACAGAGTAAAAAGGCTGTCATGGGACATGAGTAATGTCTCACAAAAGGACAAAGTTCAGCATAAGGACAAAAGTTATTAACGTTTGCAGCTTTATACACCTGATCAAAAAGCTTGTCAGTAGATCTAAAAGAGTGCCTGTGGGTACATTTTATTATTAGTCAGATTTTACTTTAATCTCTCAAGTTTGAAATGATTTGAGAAATTCTAACAAGGAAGTGTCTGTCACTGTGTATACTCTGCCTATGTCAAGGTATTTTGTTGGCTGGCTAACTGCCTAACAGTACGTCAGGCATGTCTAGGCTTTCATGACCACTTACTTCACAAGGCTGTTTTAATTAAGAAAGATGAGAGAAAGTGTTTTGCATCTGCATTACAGAATAAATTTAACTTGACAGTCTGGTTGAAAAATCAGATAACTGGTTACAATCAACAGCACCATTTTTAACACCTGTTTTCGAAAAGGTAATTCAAATTCCGATGTTATTTTACCAACGTAGACTGATGACCAAACAGTGTTAAAAACTGAATACAGTTGGAAACAAACACATGAAGCAATCAGTTTGTTAATTATAAAAAGTTGTCCAAATCCCACATAGACATCATCATACAGACAATGATATAAGTCTCTGGTCATTCACAGCAAAATGCATTCTTTGCCAAAACAGGGAACTTGGGTATGTATGGAACACAAACAAAAACAGCCGTACCATTGCTTTGTATGAATATCATAAATATAATGCCTTGAAGCTATAAATTCAGAGAGTCTCAAGGGCTAAAGGCAGTCACCAGCAGCTACAAATATGAAAAATTTGAAAAACCTGTAAAATAGTTAAATTTGAACCACATGAAAAAAAATCACATTATCTCTTGCAGCATTTTTTTCAGCTGCTGTTGGCTGAGTGGTGCCCTATCTCCACAGGCATCTAAGAACATCAGTATTGCCACTAGAGGTGGAATGACCCACCTTATGGAGTATTCTGCATTTTCTTCACAGGGCTATGTACTGTATTTTTCAACAGATCTCAGTTCTAGCCATTTAAATATTGGAATACATACATCATATGAAACATACTGATATCCGTCTTTGTATTTCTTTTTGTTATGGGTTCCAGCTAGGCTCATTGGGTTGACTTTATAAATTAGCTTTAGTTTATTTTCTTCATTACCTATAAAAACAATATCATCTTCATACATGCACAGTATTACATGTACTGGCATATAACTGAATTTAAGACTTGTTATTAGAGCCTCATTTCCATACAGTTCATATGCATCTAATGTTGCTTTGTTCTTTTTAAAGCAAACAAAATCTAAGACTTGTAATTGGAGATGAGAGCTGGGGGAATCTAGTTTTACATATGCTCTCGTGAGCCTAGGAATGTATTTTATAGCTTACCCATAGCAATATAAGAATGCACCTTTGAGGAAAATATAATTAAATACATGAAATTAGGAGTTCTTTGTTTGTTGTGTGTGCGTGGGGGGAGGGACATGTTTCAAATTATTTTAACTAAAAAAGCATACCCACTATTCTTTCATGAACAGAGGTAGTAGAATATTTGCTGACATAACCAACCTGGCTCTACTGCAGAACAACATGATTCAGTACAAGATTTGAATAAGATATTGGGAAATTAAGACCTACAATATTCAATAAAAGCTCATACTTATCATATAACTTCTGAAATTGCCAACTTTTACTTTACCTGGGTAAGCAACTCATTAAAACTAAATTGTATACGGTCAAAGATATTTCAAAATATTAAAACCAGCTGCAGTTTTCAAGCAGTTCTGTGTCCTGTCCCACATGATAAACCAGTTCCAGTACTCTCCATGTCTCAAAAATGGCCTGATTAAATGGAGGGAGAATTACAATGACAATGCTCCAGGGAAAGCACAGCCAAATAAAGATTCTCAGCCTGTATTCACTTTAAGATTTAACCTACATAGAGAACTTCAATTGTATGAGTACATCAGGGTGTTCAATATACTATTAGGGGGAGTTTAATGTTGAATAAATTTAGGATAGAGAAGGGGCTTGAAAACTTTATTTTCTTGATTGCAATGAACAAAATATTTGAATAAACCTTCAGTATATTTTATGATGAGAAACAAAATAAAGTTGTCTCAAAATTAATACTGGTGACACAATACAATGCTAATTTTAACAAAAATGTGCATATGCAGTCAGGAAAAATAAATGAAAATGTAGATTTTTAAGATAGAGCGTGGGATATTACAAAAATAAATCTAACTAAAGAACTTGCATGCTTAACTAAATGCACCATGTTCAAATTTAAAAAAAAAGTAAATTTGTCAAAAACAAATTCAAATTGTTAATCCTGCAAATTATATCTGCTATTTTCACAAGGCCTCAAAAACATTTTGGAAGCTTCTGCCACTTAGTATTCAAAGATCTGAACAAGGAAGAAAAACAGTTAGAGATCCACATCATCATGGGGAAAGTTGTATTTGTCCAAACATCTTACATAATGAATTGTTAACCTCAGCAACTTTATTACATCAGCATTTAGCCGTGGCAGAAGTTCATAGCTAATGTGATGGATGTTTTTGTCTCAGGAAAAGTGTGAAAAAATTATTCCTTCTGAAAAATGGAATTGATTGACGGCAATTGAGAATATTTTTAAAATAGTTGTTATACATCAAGATACAATATGTTCAAGACTACCTTTCACGATTAAAACCCAAAAACATATTGAGTTTATTTTTGATGCATTCAAACAAGCTAATAATAAATTACTATTAAAAAGACAAGTTGAAGCTGAATTTAATAAAAAGGAGCTCTTTTTAAGTGATTAATTGCTCCTTTTCACAGTGCAGTGTGTGAATTAGTTCTGCTGCCTCACAGCTCCTGGGTCCTGGGTTTGATTCCCATGTCAGGTCTGTTCTTTGTGGAGTTTGCATATTTTTCCTCTGTTCAGATGAGCTTCTCCAGCTGCTCCAGTTTTTCCCATCTTTCAAAGACATTCTGTTGAGTTTAATTTCTCTGTGTGCATGTGTGTGCTCTGCAATAGACTGGTGTCTTTCTGCAATATACTGTACCTGTACAGTACAGTACTTCAAGGTAGCCTCCAGGTTGCAGTGACTTTCTAATAATGGCTGGATGATTGTCCTTTTCTGTATCATTTCAAATTTAAAGGTCTAATATTTCTTCTTTCATAATAAAACATAAGAGTGACATTTTATTTAGTCGAAGATCACTTTTTGTTGAAAACCGCTGCCAACTCCTTTGCAGAGCCAGATTATTGGAAAATCTCTGACTTTTCTCTCTCAAAAAAATGACGTGATTTAAGTAGCTGTTGCTAATCTTTTTTCTTGACCTTTGGACCCCAGCTAAAATCCTACATCATGATGGGGAGATACTGATCTCAACTGGGGTCCATTTAGGACCTGATTTAAAAAAAAAGAAGAAAAATAGGCTGAAATGATCTAACTAGAAATGAATCCCTGGCCAGTAGAGGTGAAAGGCTTTCAACAAAGCTCACAGCAACCTTTTTTGCCACACACATTAGTTATTGATTTTTTGGACTGCCTGGATGTGAATTTTAACGGGTGAACAACCATTAAGCAGTGTATGAGAGTATCCATTAATAGAAGATCAGGCTCCTAAAAATAAAAAGCTTTGACTTTCATGATGTGGTTTTTGTTCAATTGTATTTGCATTTGACTTTAAGACGTACAATATTTCCATGTGTTCATTTTATATACTCATTAAAAAGGGAAACTATTGACAGCTGTTCATAATTCCTCAGAAATGAACCATTATTTTACAAATTGATTACTTGGATTTGAATTGTACAATACCTAAAATCATAACTTCAAAGTTTTCACCAAGCATTCAGGAAAAATAAAACAAGAAAACAAGTAAACATTTTAACTTGGATTACACCAACTTTTATATTGCTATTTTTTTTCTCTCTGTAGACTTTAAAGAGAAATTTGAGAAACTGGAAAAGGGCAAGTATACAGCTTGTCAAATGTCATAGAAATATGATCAGAAGATTCAGGCTGGCAATAAAGTGAAGCAATTATATGTTCCTGAGGGTGTTTGAGGAAGAAAGTTAGACTAAACAATATTAAAAGTAAAAAAAAACTTCCAGATTTTATTGCTCTACATCAACAACTTACTGTACTTTTAGTGTCTTGTAGTCTAATTACAAAATAGCATTGATGTATGCTTGTCTTGTAGTATAATAATAAATTAATGTTATAAATTATGTTTGATTTTATACAATTTTGAACTTCACATTTTGCATTTACAACCCTTTAATGTTGATAACAATTAGTGTATGATTAATTTAAAAAGTTGTATATAAATTAATAATCAACATTTGTGTACATAATCTACAGTTTCTTTTTTTTTACCTGACCTATTTTGGTAGTTTATGTGTTTTCCCATGGCCACTATTTATTTAAATAAATATTTGTACTATTTATTTGCGATATTTTTTTGTAAGAAATTGGTTAACTATTTATTAATCATCCTTTCATTGCTATTTTAACCTCATAATGGTTTTGAGTGAAAGAAAATCTTAGATTTATTTTTAATTTAGTTTTTAGGCACAATAAAATTCATTATTAAAATAACCATTCTCACACTACATGAATCTCCCTCACTCATCTGCCTCAGTTCCTATTGAAGGACACACAGCTACAGTGGAACCTCCATTGTCAGTGTCAGCAGCAGCAATCCAAGCCTTCACTTTTCCACTATTTTCCGTGAGTACCCTTGTAGCTGAGGGCTCCATATACTGTAAATAACAAAGACAGGTGGGGACTCCATGATACCAGGAGAGTATGCAGAAGTTCCAAACACAGTGGTAACAACAGTTCAACTGATGATAGACCATCCTGCCAGATCCTTTTCTTTTACTGTGAGAGGTCCCACATGAACTGTTCACTTATATCACTATATCTATCACTTATATCACTGTTTAGAAAAAGAGACATACAGAAAGAGACTGCTGTGTTTTCAATAAAAAGGAATTTATCACAGATTTGAGTTTATTTCTAACTACAGCTTATAGATCCTTAATATCTATTGATTCTAGCATAGTGAATCAAACTTTTTTCAAATTACAGAGATGAAAGTAATACATTATGCAATGAACAGCTAGAAATGTAAATGCTTGTAACAGTCCTGTTTTCACATAAACAGTGCCTTGAAAGAATATTCAAACTCCTCCCATGTTGTCTTATTTTGTGAAATTATAAAATTATGCCTACATATTTTTTAACTTAATATTTTATTCATAACCTGAATACTCAAAACAAATTACAGTAAATATCTGTGAATACTAAACAGACCAAAAAAATATCCTTGAACTCAATATTTGTTGGACGCACCTATGTTTTCAATCAAAGCAGAAGAATTTAGGGGTGATATTTGATCCTGGCTTGACATTTAAAAACATCATTCTTCCATGTCAGAAATATCACCAGACTATATCCAATGTTGTCTTTGTAGCAGAGAAGCAGGTCAACACATTTGTCTTTTTTAGAATCGTTTACTGCAATGCCTTATTCGCTGGGGTATCTAAATCCACACTGAACAAACTCCAGTATGTTCAGAATTCGGATGCCAGAATCAAGGTTGTGTGCAAGCAATCACATTACCCCTGTTTTGAGTCGACTTCAAAATCCTCATCCTCACCTTTAAGGCTCCGTGTGGCTTGGAACCTCTGTACCTGTCTAACCATGTTATCTGTCTACTCTCCACCTAGAAAACTTAATTCATCTGGTTTTGTCTATGTTCCCCAAGCTCATTTGCTTGTTGGGTGACAGGCCCTCACCTACCCTGAGCGTATTTAAATCTAGACTTCCTTTGCAGAAAAGCTTTTATTTAAATAACATTAATGCCTGCTCCATTTTCTAAGGACCGATTTGCTACCCTCATAACTGTGTCATTTTAACTATTTTTTCACTGTAAAGTAGATGTATCCTGTGTGTGTCCTGCTGAATGTTTGTCCAAGATTTAGGCCTGTAACAAGATTTTCACTGGAAGATTTGAAAGTATTCTAGTATTTTGCTTCACCTACAGTTTTGACAAGCTTTGACGAGTAGGTTGTGTACATACTATATCAAATATTAATAGCTACTTCAAAGTATACTGACTGCAAGATTTAAAACAGTGCAAGGGTCTGAATACTTTTACAAGCACTCTATATATACATCATAAATTCAAACAATCAGTTTGCCAGAGCTGTAATATTTTTTTTTACTTCCCATGTATGTTCTGCTGAAATTGTTTTCATATCTCTGAAATTGAATCTCAGGGATTCCAAAAACGAGTCTGTGACATCTGGTACTAAGGCAGATTCTTTTTCATATATATTATTTTCTCTCTAAGTGAAAGCTTCTAGCATACCAAATCAATTTTGTGCCTTTGCTATAAACTTAACTATATACAGGATCCTCATTGTTATTTGGCAATGCTCTTAGCAGTAGCTGATAAAAATGTGTCATTCCTCATGACAAAAAAGTAAATGTACTGTATGACTATACCTAAAGGGTAGGAAGGGGGGTGGTTTTGGTAAAGCAGAGACAGGAAAATAAAGATAATTTTACTCTTACAAATGAAAGAATAAAAGTAAGTACTAGTGAAAGCAGAATAAGCTTCAGAGTTTTCACCTTCCTCATTTCACTTTTCTTCATGTCTTTTTATGATTTTTTTTTACACAAAATAGTTTAGAATCAAAGGTTGTATGAGTATAGAGTACAGTATAATCTATGTTTATTTTATTTATTCTATATTTTATTATGGGGTACTCTAGGCAATCCTGTGTTTCTTATTTAAAGAGAAATTAAATGTAGTTATTCCTCATAGTTAATATAGCTCGTCTTTGGAATTCAGACACTACAGATTATAAAAGACAAGAGCTGAGAATATTCCTAAAATCACAGTACATGAGAAGTGTGTCCATGTTTATTAGACATTTCAACACACTTTTTTACCTCTGTAAAAGCAAGAAGATTGTCTCCCTCTGGTGGTGTTTTCCAGTTTTGTCCTGTCATTGACTTTTCTGAATGCAATTTCGTTAAATAGCGATAGTGAGTAAGGCTTTAATCTTTTTGAAAGCCTTAACAGTGCCTGTTTGTACTATGCAGAGTTACATGAAAAGCTTGCTTAACATTAATATGAAGTAGTACCTCCTGATTGTTTTATTTTTGAATGGGGTGAGTTATAGTAAATTGTGAATAATTTTGAATAATAGAAGAGGAAAAAAATAACGTCACTGTATCTCTATTAGTCACAATACAGCCTACAAGATATTAAATTACAGATAACATTTTTATTGCTTCTCCATGGAGGCTCTGCTGTCTTATTATGATTTGCTTTGAAAGGTGACTTTCCTCACATAATTTGCAAAGACAGTGGTCTCAAAGCATTTTGACATTAGAAGTCAAAAATTATTTTGTAACTGATTTTGTGACAAAACCCTTAATAGTTTTTTAATAGATTTTTTTTACTATGCTATCTTTCCGTGTAAAAGACAGTTTTCATTTTCAAGGTAATGGAGATACAGCTTACTGTCCCTATACTGAAAACATATTTTACTTAATAAGCTTGATATTTAATTCCATGTGATTTTTATCAAGGTGCCTTGCTGGTGTATTTTGACGTTTCATTATGGTGCTGTATACGTCAAGTATTATAAATACAACAGTGTGGACAACATTCCTGTAATCCACACTTGTCAGTACAAGCTAACATGATGCAAAGGTATAAGGATTAACTGTTCTTCAGAAGCATTTTTGTGAGGTCCTGCATATGAATGTTGTATTAAAACATCCCATAAAGAATGTTCAGAGCTACAAAAATAGCTATAAAAATGCGTCCTGGGTTTATTTTTACTCCCACAATCCCCTTTGTGCATTTCTTGATAACCAAGAGCAGTGGCAGCATACTAGCTATAATAAATATATTCAATGTTCTCACTGCACCATTAAAATGAAACACCTTTACTTTTAAATTAGTCTGACTAGAATCCTACATAATTTCACGTCAATCAACTGTATATTGAACACTAATCATTGTCAGGCTACTGGTTCTTCAGTGCTGCCCTGAGTCTTTCCTTCTGGGTGCTGAAAGTTATTTGCTTTCTAGGTCTCTGATATTATTCTTATTCCATAATCTTCATCCTTAACAGTGGTTTCAGGCATGTAGTAATATTAAAATGACAAGACAAAGATTGTGTTAAAATGCGTATTTGCTGAAACCAAATTGACAAGTAGAGGAAGTCATGACTACTGACAGTGAAAGACTGATTCCTTATACTGTGCTATACAGTGGAGATGTCTTCAGTAAATAAAAAAAAAACTAATGTATATTTCAGAAAGGCATTTTAGCCACAGTTCTCTGAGGTTTGTAGCCAAGAGACAGAATGCCTGGCAGCTTTAGTGTTTACTCAAATTGGACTTTTCATTCCTCTCACCTTCTCCCAACCATTTGTAATTAATGAGGCATGTAACCACATGTGTTTGGTTCAGAGATAATCAGTAACATTTTTTCTATGTTATAAAACAGCCGTAAAGTACATATATTTGTTTAGAGACAAATGAATGGGAATTTATTGAAGACAATGGCCATTTACTGTACTTGTTCCAAAATTCAGTGTAGTCTATGGGCCAGGATCAATCATCTGAACTTGTTGGCAGCTGCCCAGGTTCACTTTTGTTCTTTGTACCACACAGAAATCTCTGTGTATCTTTTAACAGCAGTCAAATACACTACAGAGAATGAAATTGCCTTTTTAGTTACAAATAATGTACAAGGAAATGTGTTGAAAAGCACATGCTGTACGATGGGGTCATTCTAGCTCATTTCAAAATGTCTTGTCCTAATTCGTGTAATTTTAGTGCTACTAAATGGATGATGCATTGGCACTGAAAAAAGTTTATCAACCCTCTTGTATCTATTATAATCATAATCATCTACCTATTATCTCTAATTGTCATTATAAATACTGTCACATGTTTACTTTGGTGATTGATTTGGATGCGTCATTTCTGATAGAATTTAATGGATTGCTTCCATGTTTCAGGTACATTGCTACTGATTTCTTTAGATAGTCAAATGATTGTACATAAAAAATGTATTTAATCTAGCCTCAGTCATCGGTGGTTAGTTGTCTGGATGGAAAATGTTACAAAAGCTTCTCAAAGAAGACACAGGAAGACATAGACTGAAGGTTTCTTTTCTTGAACAGAACATACCATGATTTAAATTTAAATGGGTATTGGCTTATTTTAAATACTAAAAAGAATAATGTTATCATTGGCAGGAAGCAAGGAACCCATGGGCACTGAAGCTCCTCCAATACAACCACCATCCTTTTTCTTCTTATGACATACTGAAATCCCCATTTGTGTCTGACAGGAGAGGCAGTCGATGAGTTGAGTGGAGTGACATATCTCTTTCCAGTGTCACAGAGAGCCTACAAGCTCCCCAAAGCCTGGGGAATCATTGTTCCACAAAAAGAGACCTGGAAAAATAAATCCTAAATCTGCCTCTGGTAGCCCCCTACCAACTGTACACCAATACTTCAGGAATCCTGGTCACATCTGACCAGCTACATCATCCAGGCACACATCTAGGATATAGAACTTTACATTAATTTTAACAGTTCCTTTACTGATTTACTGATTGTTTAGGGTCATGTTTTTTAATGTACAATCAGCTACTTTAATTTAACCAACAGTTAAAATTAATAAGTGATAGAACACTGAACAAACAACAAGATGGTGTTCTGAGCAAGATTACAAGAAAAAAAAAGTTCTGAAAAAGCCTCGAACCTGAACGTTGCACCTTAATAGAAATACAGTAAGGATGCAGTGCAAAACGCATTTTGATTAATTTCATTTGTGTAAAAGCCAGCAAAATAATAGAAAGAAAGCAATTATGTGTAAAATTCACTAGAGTGATTTGAATGTCTTTACTCACATACATTCAATAAACATTAATAGGTCTCAATTCATTTTTCCATTTTTTAAAATGGAATTATCAACATCAATTTCTTGTATTTTTACAACATCCAACATCCATTTTACAACATACAACATCCAGGAAAAGTTATTTGATCTCAAAATTCCATATGTATGACAGCAAGAACACAAAAAGTGTTCATTACCTTCCATTAACTACGAACAAGAAGAAATTTGTACTCCGATTAAAGGAAAAAAATAAATTCTGTTAAAAAAGGAAAACAGATCAAAGAGTAATTTGGATTTTCCACCAAGGTGTAGACTCAATTTATATTTTTGAAATCGGAAAGTTCATAATGTTAGAATACCAAAACAATACTATTAAAGGTAAAGTTCGATAAAGCCATTTACAGTATATTCCTTCCAAAGCTGTTTTAGTCTATTCATTCATTTCAGGTCACATAGAAGATGTCTTCCCCAGGGTTCATGGTAACCAACATCATTCGACATGTGTGGCTGTTTTTATTGTTTATTTTTGTTTAGCTCCTCCCACAGGGGACATTTTTACTAAAAGGAATTCTGAGATGTCTTGACAATTCTAAGCAGGCTTTATTCAAGCAAGGCCCATAAAAGTATCAAATTGTCATCATTTCCAGATGGGTGTAAAGCCATTACCAGCTCCCCAATGCCCATTATCGGCTGGAAAAAAAGAGAGAGGGGGGAAAAAGTGACAGATTATAATGAGGCCCCAGGGTGAGAGCTGAAGGTGATGTCTGGCAGAATGATGCTATTAGTAATATTATGGATTTCCCACTCTTGTGGTTGCTTTTACACTGGACAATTGTTGGTCAAGCTGTTAACATTCATCAGCCTAATAAGGAAAAAGGATAAGAGGTGTTTTAAACTGATGTTTGTGAGATAATGTGCCTACTCATGAGCCCCTTTAAATATACTTGAGCGGTTTTCTAATGAGTGAAGAAGTGTGCTTGGGCTAATGAGCTATGAGGCTATGAGGGTCCAGTGATATAAATAAATCAACCTTTTAAACATGACAAGGGGAAATGTGCTATGTATTGATGCCTCCCCTGCCTTGTGGAATAGCTTATTAAAGGCAGTTTTGTTATGATTGACTCCGAAAACCATGTTAAATGACTGGTCATACACTATGCAACTGAATGGTATGACTCTTGCATTCCTGCTAACTCAGGCTTTCTCCAATTCTTTATAGACATTTTGTAATACCAAGATCTTTTTTTTGAATTCTAAAATATTTGTTTATTATTTCATTTGGTAACTAATAATGTGTGCCCACACATCTAAGCCATTCCATTATCATTCTACTATAAACAAACATTATACATTAAAAGCCTTTTTTGTTTTAAATACTGAAGCCATTTAAATGGCCATTTTGTCACTGGATACTTTAATGAAAGGACTTGTCAAAAATTATATTTTTGCTTGTTTTGTATATTTTGTTGATTAGTTTTGCATATTCAATTATTTTTCCCATAATTGTTAATGATAACACTTCAATAGAGAGGTACAGTACACTTATTTATTTTCAGGTAAAATAAATATCTCCATGTTCAGAGGTAAGATAGGCCTGAAATAAGTGAAGGGTCTTTATAGATCTGTGCTCCCGTCTACAGTTTGAATCTCTCCATTACATCTTTTGTCCTAATTCAGTACTCCTTTTAGGTCAATCAGGTGTTTTCAGTAACCCAAATATTCAGTATTAGTCCTTTAATGTGGCCCCTCTATTTAGAAAATGATGTCACAGCAGAATTACGAACCTTAATAAACATAACTCTACCAATGCAGTCACACTTTTTTGTCTTTTTTTTGTTTTTTGACTTTTGTCACGTTTAGGTCTCTCTTTCAACTGTCTACAAACGATTTATCCCAAGAGAAAGTAAAACAAAAGGTATAAAATTTTATTCCAGATGACTTGATGACCATTAGATAAAATGGATCTTAATTAATTAACTAAATTTAATGAAGGTATAAAATGAAGTTATTTTTAATGATATTATAATGGGAAAGAGTAAATAACATTTTTTTAGTTAAACAAAAGAACAGCAATGCATCTCAGTGATAATAATTGGACCATTTGAAATGATGAAAGACTTCTGGGAAGGACTGCAAGACTTCCACTGCCTTTCCCCAGCTAACCACTTACATGTCAGCATTCAGCCACGGCTGAGACTCAGTGTCAGTTAAGTGTCAGCACTCAGCACATGGCTCTGAGCTGCCATGTCACATCTCAAGCGATCCCAAACCACCAACTGCTTACAAGGTTGCATTTCACCGGGCTGTCGCAGAGTCGCAGTGTGGTCTCCAATTCCATCTGCATTTTACATTAGTCCGCAACACGCATCGGCTAAGAGAACTCTGCATCTGAACCTGCACACAAACTGTCTTCCTTTGCAACCTCAGTTTGACGACTTACATAGCATGCCACTTTTTCTTGCACCATAGCAGCAGGCTGGCACTGGACTCCCTAGCAAACACAAATGCTCTAACCCCTGGCCTGCCAGGGTCAAACACACCAGCACCTTCCAGCAACTCATTCCCAGTCAGACTGTGTTAAACTCACTGACCAGTGCTCTTTTCAGCTTCTCTGATGAGCGCAAACATTCAAACAAATCTGCTGTTCAAACTTCTGACGGCAGGATCAGAGGAGCTTTTCTCCCTTGGATTTTCCAGGTGTAGCAACCATCTGGTGTTACTCTCAATTCATGTGTCCTAGAACTGATGTGACCACTGCAGAGACTAGACATGTCACAATGTACTGCAGCTGCATAGCCCCAAAAGAGCACTGGGTAACAGCTGGTTAAATACTGTATACAAGGTTATAGAAATGATCATTTAAACTACAGGGGACAATCATCATGGATTTAGAATAGGTAGGCATCGTTAAACTATCAGATAAAGTTTTATTCCATGCTGAAAGGAAAAAAAAAAAGATATACAATGTTTCAGCTGTGTTTCAGGTGAGAGGGAGAGATGGGAGCTAGCGGATAAATAATGCATTGGAGAACAAAAGATAGAGTAGCTAAGAAGGGGTGGGGAGCAGGGAGAAAGTGGGCAGGTGAGAATGAATGTCCGCACTCAGGGAGAACAGGAGGAGAGGTGTGGAAAAAGAAAAAATCTGCAAATAAGTAAAAAGGATTTAGAAGGAGACAAGTCTGTTGTTGAAAGAAGAGGGAAGTGTGAGCTAAGTTTCAGGATGATTTTGGATTTGGATGTCTTTCTACAATAGGAGTCCCAAAATCCCTCTGTGAGGACACAGACGGATAGATCAACAAGATCGTGGCCATTAGAGATTAAATGGAGAATTATATGGTTTGGAAAGATCCTCACAGCTGTGACATGTTTCCTGAAATGGTCTGCCAGTATTCTTGCTGTCTCACCAATGTAAATATTTGTGCATTTTCTGCAAGAGATGCTACAGATGAGGTTGCTGGGAATATATGAAGTCATCCAGACATGGGTGATCCAGCCTTGTCCAGAGGGGCCTTGAATCATATACTCCACATGCTGCATGCTCTAAAGACCAACTAGAGAATTTCATCAACTTCCACCCATCCCACAGGAATATAGTTAATATACAGTTAATATCTTTCACTACTCTTCCGTTTCTGGACTGTTAACTGTATATGATATCAACATGTTACACTGTATTAATTTTGAAATACAGGCATTTCTGGAACCAGTCCAATGGATAGTAACCAGGTACATTCCTGGGCTTGAGGGAATGTCCTTTTCTGGCAGGGTAAAAGAAATGGATCTATTTATTATTGATCAGGAAAGACTAAATGGAGACTTGATAAAAAAAAACTTCTGCTGTGGAAAGTTAAGATTTGTGCCAGGAAGACGCTTAATGTGCTTGTCCCTCATTGAGCAAGGTTTGTAAGCATTGGAGGACTATGGTTGATGGGTAAGAGAGTGGAGAAAGGATTTGAGCACAAGGATGAGAAGAGTTCCTTCATGTAGGAATATTGACACCAGGTAAGGACAACATATATGCTCTGCAGTGTATGTTTACAATGTCGAACAGCTCTAACCCTAACAGAAATAAAATCAGGTCAGTGTGTCAGTGGTATAAAGCTAGGTATGGAGCTTATACAGTAGCTGTGACATCAGTGACAAGGCACTTCCTCATCAGCGTTGAATTCCATATTTAGAGTGAAATCTTAAACTTCTCTATATAAAACATCTGTATATTATCCTTTGTGTTTGCCTGTACATGAGTTGTCATTGTGCATGTACAAATGTAAAGATGTCCTTTTTGCATTGAAAAGGGGGACAGTCCAATATGATGTAAATCAACTCTCTTTAGCTTGAGGCTACTCGTGTTGTGCTAATAACTGAGCCTAATATGGTGGAATGAAAGGCCATCAATAATATAAATAATGTTAAAATGAAAAGCCAATTAGGCTAGAAAGCAAGGATGATGTGCCTTTATGGTAAGGAAGGCTAATTGAAAATGCCAACCACATTGTTAAAACTGCTAGCTAATCATATTTTACAAGCTATATAATTACCTAGTGTCAGGCTTACATTCCCAGTTAGGAGACCTTTGTTATCAAAGTTAAGTTTGCTACATTGGGGAAGTATAAATCTTTAAAGCTCCTTAAACATTAATTATAATTTTCAGTGGGGGTTATAATAACGATGTTTTTTTAATATCCATTATGTCAGGATGGACCATTAATAGAATCTACTGCAAAGGACTTCTTAATTCATTCTTTTGTTTGTCATCATATGTACAGTAGATAACAGTAGATAATATTTTTCAATATTTTGTAAAACAATGAAAAGAAGTGTTTTTTCTAAGAAATGTTGATTTCTCACATGTATGTGTATATGCCTCACATCAATACATATTACATATCAAAATTGTCACATATGCATACAATATACAGAATCAACTGTCTTAAAATCCAGAATTATTTTTGCATTATGCATTATCTCTGAACTCAGTAGGTTCTATCTGAAAGCTTTATCAGTTTTGTGATTAGTTTTAAACTAAAATGCTCCCATTTTAACCATTCTCATAATTACAGTATATCATGTATTGATCTTGAAGGTGTGTCATGCAAATGTAAATTTAAAAAAAATTAAAATTTTAAAATCTATTACTAACAAATTACAAATGTACTGCTTTGCTTTTTTGCATCAGACAATTAATGTATATTGATGTACCATGTAACAGATTTATGTGATCTTCTTTGCTGTAGTATTCAGTAGCAGAGGTGACTAGATTTATCACTTTGTTTGAATTAATAAAATAGTTTTTCAAGGCACGTGATGAAATTCTTACCATTCAAATACCTCTGTCACTATTATAAATATCCTACAATTCAATGATGCAGAAAAGCTCGCTTTTGCAATTACTAATGTTTTTAGGTTTAGTTTGTGAGTGGAAAAAACACTTCTGCGTTAGACTAACACGAGCAAGAAAAATTCTGAGATCTAAAGAGAGCAGCATACATCTGTAAGCAAGGGAGTGGAATTATCTTGTTAATTAACATAAGATTTCAGATTTTTGTTTGTTTTCAACATTTCATCTGCCACCTCACAGAAAACCATAACCAATCTTTACACACCCTTGATTATCATCATAAAACAACTTCTCTGTGCAGGGAAAATCTGCATTTGAACAGTTCCAGCCCCCACAAGAAAGTATTACAGAGCTCAAAAACACTCATTTTGTTTGTAGAACTCATGTTCTACATACAGCACATTTCAACAAGACCCTGCTCTTCCTTGCCAACAACAGATGGCAGATGGCCATGTGCAGCTATTCCACATATTAAAAAAGTAGGTTATATTGAATTATAACTGCAAACAAAAACAATTGTCATCCCATTCCTATAGTTAGACACAGTTATTCGTGTTTTAAAATTGTTTGAGCACATTAGATATTAATCATTACACCTTTCTCTTTTAGAAAAAGAAGAAAGCAAGACAAAACCTGTTTTATCGGCTTTTCTTTTTAATCAATTATAAATTAACATCGCAAACGAATACATTGACATTTCAGGGTTTGTTAGAATAGGGATGAGACATCCACATAATATAGATATTAAGCATAAACTAAGCACTTTACTAAAAAGTTAATAAATACAAAATATATTTATTTAAAATCAAAATATTTACAGTTCTTACACACTTGAACAGCTGTCAATTCAAATAACATGTTTCCTCTTGGGTTCCCACTGGCACACTGACCTATTTATTGTGTAAAAAAGTGTAACATGTTTCATCATATTATGAGATGGCTTTCTGTTATTTCTTGACAAATTAAACTGTGTCATTACTTTTTGGTGCCTTGCATTGAAATTAACATAAAAGGACTGTTACCTATTGTTGGCAGTCACAATGAATCTATGAAATTACAGTGTTCTATAGTTTGTGGCAGAGCAAAAAATATTTTTTGTAGGGGATGCTCCAGGTTTATTCAGAAAATAAATGACTTATGGAAAAGGACAATGTTTTGCAGGGTTGGTCATATCCACAAAAATATCTTTAACTTCATTAAAACTACAAAAAGATGAGTTATATTTAAAAGCGACAGTTTATAAAAGATGTGGGAAATGACTGTTCTTAGTATATAATGTAAATTAAATTTAACATTGTATTTTTGTTGTAGTCTAGTCATTAATTAACAAAACTGAACAAATCAAAACAAAAACAAGAATAATTATGGAAATGAGGACTAATTGGCCTATTAAACATAAGCTGTAAAAATAGCGGAGCCCAATTTTAAATGCAACTGTATCTAAAAACCACTTTTTTGACCCTAGAAATTTATGTCAGATGTCAGATGTAATAGCACAGTTGTGTGAACCCACTGATCTGTTTACTATGGTTCCAGTTTTTAAATGATTGTAAAAAAGTTAGACATACTGTATAATTATAGTGTTTTGGTGCTGCACGTTTGCAAATAACTTATTATACTGTAAATGTGGATTTTTTTATTTCATTATTTCAGTGTGGCATATCTTGTGCACATCAAAACTATATGATTGTCAAAACATTACTTAGATTTGCTATTATGTTTATTCAATTATTTTGTTATTATTTCAATTATTATTTACAGTCTTGTTAGTATAGAATGCCTATCAAACTTAGCATCAAAATGTTCTCCAAGTAAGTCTTTGGACAGTCTAATGAAATGTGAACTTAGGAAATCCTTTTTATCCTTTCTAAGACACCATATTCAAATCTCTGAATCAATAACACAGGCTGATTTAAAAAAAACGGGTTAAGAAAATGTCACTGTTACATACCATTAATATTGCCATTTGAAAAATTACATTTAAATTACTGATTAATTCTGGTGTCTTACAAAGTTTTTTCATCATGTACTAGTTTGACTTTTCAAATTGTCATTCCTAATGTTTCTACACAGAGGTCAAGTTGCAGCTTAGGAACAGATAATTACTACAGAAGAGGCTCATCTGTTACGTCCAAGGCTTGAAATGATCATGAAGCAATTACAGCTTTGAAAGTTTAATGCTCAACATCAACCTGCTCTGACGAACTGAGGGTCAAACCTATTAAATAATGAGAGAGCATATAATGTAGGTGGAGAAGAGAAGCATGCCAACCAACAGCAGCAGTGACACATGTCGCCAATCAAGCCAAGTAGTTAACACTCCAGGAGGTAATGAGCCAGGGAGTAAAACCAAACGATCTCCTAGACCATTAAAAAAGAAACTTTCCAGTGTTTCCACTGAAGCAACAGTGATCCGTATGTTCTTTGATGTCACTAATTATGGTGAAAGGACATGGTTGAAGTAAATATTTGCTCATTTTGGCAACAACTTTTAATCATGTAACCAGATTCTTACAATTGACGGACTTTCTCATTTAGTTATTTTTGGTTGAATTTTAAAGGTCTTGAAACCCTGTACTTTTAAAGGAAATTGACCATACATTGAAATAATGTTTAATTCAGGTTTCATCATGCCCCTGGCTAAGCAAAGGTAAAGTTATATTTTAAGAAAGATTAGCACAGAAGAGATAGGTGTGTGTCAGGTATTTAAAGCACTCCACGGGCTGAAGGTAGTCAACTAATTGTACTTAATGAAACAAAAAATGTTATTCACATTTAAGAGTTAACAAACTTCTTCCAACAGTCACAAAAAAGACACAAAACTCTCCTGCTGAAAAGCTGTTAACCTAGTACCTATCAATAAAAAACAAATCAAGTGATGTATAGGCTATGATGTTTTACTGCTATTACATGTAACATAATAGTTATGGTTTAGGTTATTGTTTAGGTTGGAACTAAACTAAAGGATCAACAGTATAGCAGTAGGCTTCTAGGACATAGAAGTAGAGCTGTTTGAGCAAGCAACAGCAGAAAAACATACAGAAGATAAGATATGGTATATTTAGATTTTCAGAATGCTTTTGATGAGGTTCTTCTTGAAAGATTGATTTTAAGCTGCAGGCAGCTGACATTCAAAGTAATATATGTCTATGGTTTAAGAAACAGTAGATACAGAGAAAACAGACATTGTAAATAATGGTCCTAATTGGGGTGATTTCATCAGTGATGTATCACTGGGATCTGTATTAGGACAATTGCTCTTCCTGATTCAAATTATTGATCTACAATAGATTTAGGTATTGTTAATAAAATTCTTAATTTTGCAAATGAAAACAACCAAGATGAGCAAACCTGCATAAAAAACTTGAAAAGACTTTAAGACTGGGAGAACATCTAGATGGCATTTAATGTTGACAAGTGTTATAAGCGAATGACAAAAACATAAGTCACAGATATAAGATTAAACATTGAAAAGATTTAGGCGTTTATATTGACTGATCATTTTGTCTTCTATACAATGCTGAGATTAAAATGTGCAATAGAAGAATTTATAATGTTAGGGTACACAAGTATGGCTGTTTCTTAAAAATTGCATGCAGTTCTCTCATTTTAAATTCTGCGTTTTTCAAATGTATTTAAATTAAAAAAATA
This sequence comes from Atractosteus spatula, assembly GCF_055471065.1. Lineage (NCBI taxonomy): Eukaryota > Metazoa > Chordata > Actinopteri > Semionotiformes > Lepisosteidae > Atractosteus > Atractosteus spatula. The sequence goes on from NC_142714.1 coordinate 19,039,264, forward strand.
ATGTATTGTATAGTATCCTAGCAGCATCAACAAATATTTGTTTCATTAAATAATCTGTGCTATGTTTCTTTTGTTTCCAAAGGAAGTGAAATGAAACCATGAATTCTAAAATATATGATGTATGAATGTTTTAATATATTGTATATTCAGCATATCTGAAATGCCACATCTTGTATCCATTGCTGATGCCTGTCTCATACCCAATTTCACAGTTGACTAGTCAGAAGCACTAGAAGTGAAGCAATTTACCCTCAACTTATCAGATGAATTAGTTGTTAAACTGAGATTAGAACTAGGATTCCTTAGCTATTTGTCTTCTCTCTTTACTGGTCAACTACAATGTTACAACAACTCATTAATTTTTTCCAACAGTATGTTAATCCATTCTACATAATGAACCAGAGATTTATTTTAAAGTGAAACGATAACAGCACATGTATTGAGGGCCTTTTTTACTCTGTATTATTAAGGGTGGTTTATGTTTGCAAATTTTCAAAATATGTACCATGAATGGAGCAAATGTTTCCAATTATTATGTGCGTCCACGTCAGTCAATTCTATATTTATTCCATTGTAGTGGAAAACATAAAAGGATCATGAGCTACAGTTCATGCTTAAAATATGCTTTTTTTATTTGCAAATATGGCCTTTTCAGCTAATGTTTTTCATAAATTCTTATGACATGTAATTTCATATGAAATGGTAACTTCATCTCTTGAAAAATTTAAAAGAAAATCTTTGAAAATAAGCAGCAAAATAAAGGTTTTATTTTGTTATTTTTGTGTCTTTAACATAATCTGTGACTAACATTATGTAAGGGTGTGCCATTCAGTTCCTTTAAAGCTTTGGCATTTCTATGAAAATATAATGAATGGGTGAATGGATATACTGTATAATATAGAAATGATTGTATATTCTGCATATATGAAAGCATCACACTTTATATCTTAAAATGTAATAAATAATTAGGAGTGCACATGTACTGTACACTTGAGACTGAGATGAACATATTCCTTGTATAGCATAATGGGAAAAATAATAATGAATAGACTATATGATGGCCATCTAAAATGAACACAAATAATGCATAGACTATATGATGGCCGTCTTATATGAACACAGTGAATAAAAATCTCTTTTGCAAGCCTAGAAAATATATGTCTCCCTTGCAGGCCATGTTGTCCAATGTCATGAAAACAGCAATGACCATTACTGTTCATGAAAATTGATCTGTGGTCTTCACAAAAGAATTAGGCCTGGTGATAAAAGATATTGTAAACCCAGCACCACATGGTCACCTTTAGGTCATGTGAAAGCTTTACTACAAATGTGGAATTTCCACACCTCACCTAATGCAGCTGGGATCAGTTAGACGTGATATTGGGTTTTGGTTTATTAGTTGAGAAATTTAACAGGCCAGATTTCATCTATTTCATACCATTTCATAAATTAATTCACACCTGTCAAGTGCTAAGGATTGTCCATATAAAATACAGATTTCTGTTAGGAAAATAACTATACAGATCTCTTCACTTGTTCATAGAGATTTCAGAAATGACCCAACATGGTTAGAAGAATCTAGAAAAAAAGACTTACACTTTTAGCTGGTGTCCTTTTAGGAAGCCACAGTTTCCTCAAGAGATTTGATGATTTGATAAGCTACAACTGTGGACAGTGTTATTTATATGGCATGTCTGACTTCTCAAAGGGAAATGCTGGGCTCTCAAACCGCAGGCTGACATTTATCTTACAGGAGCAAAGCACGTTGGCGGAGAACTTTCCCAAATTCATTGTGAATGTGCATTTGTTTGTGATGAAGACTTGCAAAGTGTAAGAGATATGGCTAGCAGCTGCAGAAGTGATGTTCGTAGGCTGGTCAGGAGTGAGAAAAAGTGACAACAGCTATGGAGGTGTGTATTTACCAGAGACACAAGTGGCTGGTTAGCTAAGAGTTGACCGCAAAAGGGCAACTGAGCTGCAAGGAAAAAGCAGCACAGTGTCTCCGTATTAGTGTGGTGTGTCTGAGGTCACTAAAAGGGTTTGCTTGTGTGCAGGTGCAGCAGCAGTGAAGCTATAGCCTATGAGTGCTGCAGAGGTGGAAGAAATGAGGCTGGAATGGAGTCCACGCCATGCACAGCTCTGAGAGAGAGACTGGTGAAAGTAAAGCAGGAGGGCTAGACAGAAGACATCCTGTAGACTGCAGTGTGTGATTGAAAGTGTACTGGGAGACACTGGAGAGGGCTGTTGGTCACTGATACTAAGGAGCTGTTGACAGCATGGTTTTTGTGAGTGTGAATGGTGTGTGGAAAGACAACAGGTGGAGTAGACTTACAGTACTCCTTGGAAAAAGAACAATGAGTAACATCGAGGAGCCCTGAGGGATTCCAACAGAAAAGGGCTTTTGGGCTGCAACAGGTCTAAACAGAAAAAATGAAAGAGTGTGAAAAATATGGTGTGAATGAAAGGAGGTGGCTGAGCGAGTAAGGTGTTAACATGATGCTGTGAAACCCAGAGAGCAGGAAGTGGGACTGAAAAGAACCAGACTCTGTAGGGTTCAGCTGCAGGAGCTGCCTATCTGTTCCTTGCTATTTAGCAGCAATGAACCTGGATCCCTTCCACCACCACTAATGTGCAACCCCCTCCTGGATGATGTGACATTAGCCATAGTGCACCAGAATGCTCACCACACATCAGCTATCAGTGGGGAGGAGAATAAGATGATGAAGCCAGTTTATTGATAGGGTTATTATGAGGCAAAGATTGGTAAAGACCATGGGGACATTTGTCCAGGACACCCCCCACTGTTCTCTAGAAACACCCTGGGATTTTTAATCACCACAGGACCTCGGTTTTATGTCTCATCCAAAGGACAACACCTTTTTAGAGTATATTGTCCCCATCACATTACTGGGGCATTAGGCCCCACACAAGGTGAGCGCCCCCTGCTGGCTCCACTAACACCTCTTCCAGTAGCATCCTTAGTTTTTCATAGGAGGTCTGCCATCCAGGTACAGACCAAGCTCACACCTGCTTAGCTTCAGTGGGATGCCACTTGTGAGGTGCAGGGTGATATGGCTGCTGACATGGCAAGATCAACCAGTGGAGGGTTTTCTCTGTTACAACAGGTTTATGAATTCCAAAAATCTGTAGAAAGTTTAGTTACCTACAATTTAGCCAGAACATTTCTTAGTTTGTGTATATAAAGCCGACAACTTTCCAAATTGTTTCCATAAATGGACCTGTTTGGCCTTTTTATGGACATAAAAGCACCACTGGACCTAAACAGACATGATATTACCACAAACCTTATGAATAATGCTGATGTATTGTACATCATATTTTCTTATGTACATACATTTATGTGAGTCTATCTTGGTTACATTCTTTAATGTCATTTATTTCATATTAAACGCCCAATAAATGTCTCATTCCAAACATAATTATAAATAATTGCTTCTGCTTCTGTGGCAGCTAATACAAAACACTGAAAAATGAATTTCTCTTGGTAATGTGGTATTCCTTCTTGGAGCAGTCATGGGGATCACCGCACTTGTGCCATTATTTTATTTATTTATGGAAACCAGTAAGAGATCATTACTTTGATTGTTGTATTTTTAAGCTTTAATGTGGCATTTTACAGTTTATGTAAGGGTCATTAGACAGCATTCCATATTGAATAACCAGTGAACTGAAACTGACATACAGTACAAATGTGAAATAGATTCCTTTAGATATTCAGTTTTATAATTATATTTTTGATTAAGAATTTGAAATAAAGTATTTTGTAGGTTATCCTTTCACCTCTTGGGTTAGGGAATTGACTTGGGAATTCAAGCTAAATAAAAGATGAAGTGTGATCTTTTTACACACCAAAAGAAATAAGTTTACAGACATTAGCTCCACATTAAAATGACAAAATACTAAAATAGTAATGGGGTGGTATTTTAAAATTACAGAGATCTATGTTTTATGTTGTGGATTTGACTGTCTAAAGGCTTCCATAAATATTTACTAAAAATAGAAAACACAGCTTGAACTAAATATTTTACCCAATCACTTGGTCCTTCCTGGCTCCTACTCCCTGGATTAGATAATTAAAGAGAATCATTTGGCAGTTGATTGGCAGGAGTTTAAAAAAGACTTTGCTTTTTGTCAGGCTATTCATGCTATTCAGGTGATGACAACCATAGGTGGAGAAATATCCAGCATCCTGCTCTCTTACCACAATGCCACACCCTCCATCCCTTGATTGAACAAATGAATAAATAATAGACTAGTGACTAGTATGAAATTTAGCATTCCAGTTCTGAATTTTTTAAACATTCTTTTTCCTGGTTATAATTTGCTTTCTTTTGATTTAAGCAAATTAATTTCTTCATTATGCACAATAAACTTGTCCTCTGTATTTATTATCCATTAAAACCTTCAAGATTCCACTACTGAGGTCCTGTTGAAATAAGAAGGCACAATAAGAAACTGTGCCTCCAGTATATCAACTGAAATTTTCACTTAAACCTTAAAGCAATTCCGCATACTGGCTTTCTTACATACTATATAACTTTTATGTTGACTTTTTCGTAAGAAACTGCTTTTCGTTTCATACAGGTAAGTGTTCTTTACACTAGAACGATATGGTGCGAACCACCATTTAATTTCTCTACCTTGAGTCTGCCAAGATTTTTCGAGCATTGAAATCAATCCATCCAGAGCATTCCATAAGGAGAGCTAGTTGCCAGTTTTAGGAATAAAGTCTCCAGTGATTTCGGTCAGCAACCCAGAGGGATTTCAATTCATAGACATGATAGGCATCTGGATTTTTAGACAGTGTTTATTTATCTTTTGTTTATTTCCGAATAACATCTATTAAAACGTAAGTGAATAGAAATATCGATGAGTTGCTCATTGCAATTTCAAGAGAAAAGGGAGTTGACATTTAAATTTTATTTTATTATGTTTTTAAAATTAATCACAATTTTTTTTTTGTAAGTTGGAGCTTGTAGAAAGTTCTGGAAGAGAAATCTATATTACCAGTACATGAAAAAATATAATAAACCATGCCTTAGTTTCCTATCATTTATCATGGCAACCTACACATTCTACAACCACGAAGAGAAAAAGAAAACTCATACGTAATGGATTTGTGTAAATCAGAAAATCCTCATACATTCAAATTGAATATTTACATGCATACAAGTACATGGTGGCACTGTGGCTAAGGATCTGCACCTGTGGCTTGAAAGTTGCCGGTTCTCATCCCGTGGCTTGCAGAAGAATCCTACTCTGTTGGCCCCCTGAGCAAGGCCCTTAACCCCAGCTGCTCCAGGATTGCTGTATAAATGGCTGACCCTTTGTTCTGACCTCAAGCTTCTCACTCCCTGACTGTGTGTCTATGTATCTCATGGAGAGCAAGCTTGGGTCTGCAAAAAAGAAAAATACCTAATGCAAGAAATTGTATATGGCTAAAAAAGTGATTTTAACTTATCTTCTATTTAGTGTAGAGTTTCTGCACTTTTTTTCTATGTTTTTGCATGTTGGTCCTGCAGGAACGTTTAGGTTAAGATTATTAAGAGCATAGTGAGACCACAGTTATGTGGTCCTGGAGCTGATCCCTTTAAGTTGGCACTTCAGCATGTTGCTCATGAAGTAAATTAGACCTCATGACAACAGAATCGTGCAGACCAGCATAGCCTGGAGGCAATATTCCGGCCCATGAAATAGCACCTATTGCAAACACTGCTGCTCTGGGTAAAGTGTGCCAATCAGTCCGCACTCCTGGTGAACTGCTTTGAGGATGTGGCTGAATGTTTGTTGTATTTTATTTTAAATAGGAACATGATGAAAACAGCAGTCCCTCCATGAAGTGTCACCCTAAAGCAAATTGGCACTGTGTGATATATTACCAACATTTAATCACATTACAGGAGGCAGTCAATCAGAACAAAGTATTTTTTTCTTTCATTGCCTGCTAATACTAAGGAAGTCCTGGAAGTTAAACCATCACAACAAAATGTAAAACACGTCATACTAAGTTTTGTTTGTGAGAATTTCCTCCACCTTTTTCTGTAACAAGATATTAGTTCATCTTATTTTAAAGTGTTGAAGTGAAATTAGTCCAACCTTTATTTAAAAATGTATATTGTTGTGCATCTCAGGGGCTTACATATGTTTACATTTCAAATAAAAAGTTCCCTATTCTGTAAGGTTAAACGATAGGCAGTTTTTGGAGTGTTCTAAAACAGCCTGTAAACTGTATTGTATCTTGTCACTTGAGGAAATCATAATGGCCAAAAGTCCAGGTGGCCAAACAGTTGCACAAACTTTTTAACTATGGTTAAATTAATTGGAGTTTTTGTGAGGGGTGAGACAGAAGCAAAGCAGGCCCCAAGAAAGGATAAAAAGGAGCACAGAGTAACAAAGTAGAAAAGATGGTAGAAGAGAAGAACAGAAGCAATACTGTACTGTAATGTACTGTAAAACCTCTAGGCCAAGGGTTCTCAAACTTTGGTACAGTATGCTTACCATTGATGATGATTCTCTCTCTTTCTAACTATCTTTATAGCTTTTGTTAATTATTCTTCATGGTGAAAATAAAGGGGTCTAAATCCCAGACATTTCTGGATATTTACAAATTCCCCCCGGACGGAGATATAAGGATCAAAATAGAGGACATGGCCGGGAAAATCTGGATGTATGGTAATCCTATCGGCCACCGACACTAGCTCTTCTGCTGAACCTGACATAGACAGCACTGCTAGTGTTAGCAAGCATCAGGAAATGGCTACAAGACGGTATGATCCAAATGAGCTACTGTAAGTGCTATTTTGATTATATGTGTATGTGAGAGTGTGTGCGTGCGCTCATGTTGGTCATTGAGATTTTCTGTGGTTCCTATGAGAAGATGACTTGTAGATGGTACTTGGATGCTTTGGTTTGATCAGTGGTGGTACTTGGTCCAAAAAGTTTGAGAACCACTGCTCTAGGCAATTTGAGCACTTAAGAGACTGGACCGTAGGCTTTAGATAAGGCACTGTTGGTTTACCTGTTTGGTTGTTTTCAGATTTGTGCTCTCCAAATTGCAAAAGTAGTTTATTAGTGATGCATTTTGAATAGGAAAATAGGTTCTCATTTGTTTAACAGTTGCTATAGAAAGTAATTTAGTCCAGGATATAATTTTTATTTCATAAAGACAGGTTTACTCTTTTCCTTATGCAGTTTTTCTGCCTCAGTTGGCTGAGAGTTTTGTGTTCCTAAGCCAAAGGTAAGATTAACTCTGCAGCTCATCAGTACATACATCTATGAAAATAATAGTCTGAACATTTGTGTAGTATATTAGTGAAATGTATTGAAAATACATTTTTATCTGTTTGAAGTTGTTGTCTGGTTATTATTTGTTAACACACTGTGATGGACAAAAGGAAAACATGCGCTGTGTGATCCCATGAATATAGAGGGTATACAGTTGTTAATTTTCTATATTTGGACAATAAATCGATGACGTTGATATTTGAAGTGGGGTAATAGATATTTCCTATTGAAAATGTATCCTCCCTTTATTCAATTATTCACAACCCCTAACTCATTACAATATAGTATATGCAGTGCCCTCCAGATATATTCAAACACACAATGAAATAGGAACAAAAAACATCATGCAACAGAATAGGCTACAGATTGGATAATGTGTCTTACTTAAAAATTCTAATAATGTTATACTGTAATCATAATAACATTACACTGTGTGAGGTAATATTTTTCACAAATAATTGAATTTCAGAAAACGAAAGGATTGCATTTATTCACAGCTCTAAATATTCCTCTTAATAAAACCCAGCAACTACATATTTACAATAACATTTTACTTATTGGAAGTGCAATGAAAGCTTCCAGTACTACATAGTCTCAGAAGAACCTACTGTCTCTAACAGTTTCCATCGTCCACAGAGGTATAAAAGGAGGTAATACATACAGAAAGAAAACATTCAGTGGCAGAGTGCATCATCATGACTAAGACTAGAGAGATCTTTGACGACTGCAAGCAAATTATCACTGACGGCCACAAGTTGGGTACTGGCTATAAAAGAATCCATTAAAAGATGAATGTATCACTTTCTACTGTAGCATCCAGTGCATTATTATGACATTTAATTCTACTGGTATACAACTGCAAGTGTAAGGCAACCAGCCAGAGAGTTCAATTAAAATCATGTGTCTAGAAGAATGCTAGAGCAAAATGATTTCATATTGTTACAGCTTTAGGTGACTGGGAAGTGTCTCTTACATTTTGGATAAGGTTTGTGAGACCAGGCAGAGTAAACACTTCCAGCTTCAAAGAGATGTAGGGGGGTCTCCTCATCAAACACAATTGTAAGTTTTATCTTGGTAAGCCTAGGTAATTAAGTTGTGGGATTGTCAATGAGCAGTACAGAAACATACCATAAGATCACATGAAGACCCCAGGGAGAAACAATAAGACGAGAAGAGAATAGAGAGAAGAGAGGAGTTGGAACTTGAAGCTTGTGCCAGGTGTGAGCCCCTACCTTCAAGAACATCCAAACAAACCTGATTGGTATTTGGACCTTGCTAGAGAGAGCATGCTATTCTTTATTTTTAGGGAACTTGGTAAAAGATACCTCATTTAGAAACGTCTTTCCTGCTTATGGTGCATTTTAAGAATAGGGAGGCAGGCTCCCATTTATTTTGTGGCATCTGAGATGCAGAGAGAGAGATTCAACTGCAGGTTGTATTGCATTCATTTAGAAAGGCAGGTTATCTCTTATTTGGCCTCTGTAGGTATTAAGAGATTCATACTTAGTAGAAGTCTGAGTTTTGTCTGTCTGATTAGCATGTTAGGCCTCTGCAACACCGTGTGTATATACAGTATACTGTAAATATAGTATCTTGTGTGTTGTTGTGTATAGTGTAGTTTAGTTTTACCCAAATGTGCATGGATTATTCCTTTTTTTCACCAACGCTGTGCCAGGGAACAAAGAATTTACGTGCCTCTAATTATACCAACCACTTGGGTATATTCTGGAGACATCACTTACAAGTTGGGGGTTATGAATATTTATTTTACTTATTGATTAAACCGCTCTGTCATTTTCTGATTTTCACCATTTTCATCCCCCTATTTATAACGATATCAATTTAAAAAGTTAAAAGGCATCAGCAAGAAATATCTTATTTAAATTTACAATTACATTTTAATTATTTCTTCCTGCCTCTACTATGTCTCTTGTTTCTGGTAATATTACATACCTAACATATTTGCAAGGTCATTACTATCTGTATTGGAAAAGCTATTTACTTGTTATTTAGAGCTGGGCACATGGGAAAAATGAATGAACGGAAGGCAGCTGAGAATGCTTGCAAAAGAAATTTATGAGAAAATGAAAAATACACACTATAGATTAAATGTTATTTGTAAGCATTTGTTTATTTTCAGTCCCTAGGCATAAACATCTAATAAATTAACATATCTCGAATCTGAACTCAAATACTGCTGTGTTGCATAATTTATATTATCTTGTTGTACAGAGCAGATATATGTTAAGGACTTGTAATTAATTAAGGCTTCCAAGTATCCTTGTTTATTCACATTCAATTAGTTAAACATTTTTAAAATTCAGATAATTATGCTGCATATACAGCACAATAAGGTGGATGTTGCTGATACAGTATATTCTGCCCTTTTTTAGCAATATATACATACTACAGTCATTTCGCTTACAAATCTGCTAAAGGAGTCAGTGGCTTTGTTTGATTGGTTGTAATAAGACAAGGAATTTTATTATCACTTGCAATGTATTTTATAGAAAAAATGTGAAAAAAGACACCAATTAATTTCAGTGTTCCATATGTCCTAATTGTCCTCCGTTGTTTCCTGTGTATATGAAGTAGGACTTTCTATTGTACGTATAAAGTAGTGTGATAACAGTGTGGGCATCCTCTCACGAGGCACCGGTAAATGTAGGGGTTTGTGCATTTACTGGGACAATTATTAATTGTCGCAGTAAGTCACAAAATGATTCTTCTGATGGCTATTAGAATCCAACCTTGAGGGATAACTCAAACAACGCACACACACGGGTACTAATACACAAAGATACATTTATTAATACATAAAATGTACATAAAAACATAACAAATCTTATCGTGAGGGTTAGCAGAATACAAAAGGTATATATTCAGTCACGAAGAGTTACAAATACCAAGAGGGACATACGTTCAGTATATCATTAATTTAGACCGTTTCGTAAATTAACTTGGTTACAACTTCTACACTAAATACTCAAAAGTAAGTACATCACTCATAGGAATTAAATTAATATCAACTGGTTACGATAACAATTAAATTCTTGAGCGGTAATGCAGAAAGTTGAATACTCATCCAATCTGTGTGGATTCAGATCTCCTGCAGACATAAAGAAGCAGTGGCAGGCTTGCTGCTGTCCCATCGGTGCTCTCTGGCTTGGTGCCAAACAGTGCTCAGTGCGGCTTGCAACGTGGTGGGAGAGATTCCTCCTGAGATGCGCTGCTGATGCTCTGAAAACCAGCTAGTTAGTGTTGGCTGAAACTAGCAAAGGTTGTGCACAGGAGAAAAGTGACTGCGGGTCCCAGCAGGTCAGGAAGAAGACCGGTTTGTTCCTGATGAAGCGCTAGTTCTGAATACTTATTCAGCTGTCCAGAGTTCCGACCTGTTCACGAGGCTTGCTGCTGATGCTGACCTCGGGTGGATCCTTTGGTTACGCGCTGGCTACCTCCGTCCTCAACTCTTAGAACAAAGAAAGTCCTGCACTCGGACACACTGGTCGTTACGTGGTGGTCCGAGCTGAGTCTGAGGATGTTCAGGAGGATCCCTGAGGCTGAATGTCTAGCAGGCATGCTGCGAGAATGTCCTGCTCCTGGGAACTGTTCCGTGTTTTACCTGGAGGAAATGCAAGTCGTTCATTGGTTGAAAGTTTCATGGGCATCGGGGACCCACGTGGGGTTAACCTGCCCTACCAGTTTCTGATTGGCTGATGATGAGTAACCATGCTCTCTGACCTTAGAGTTGTAAACAAATTTTGAATCAGACTCTCCCTTGGAATCTCAGACTTTAAGGCGCCAGAGATGACTATTTGTCATCTCAGCTCTGGGAGTTGTTCCTTATCAGGACACTCTATCAGCTAGAAAAACACCTTAATTGTGAACCAAATGTAATGGCCTCTCTGTATCAAGCACCACTGAGATGAAGGAGAGAGGGACTGGCAAGGGAGCAGAAAACTTCATTCCTGTACTTTAATAAGCCTCGCCGCTACAACAGCAATGACACGTTAACATTTTAAACAGCTATCTTTACACATCTTTATATCAGTCATCTCTATCTTTTATACAACATTTTGTGAGAGATGAAAGCCAGATGGTGCGCTGTGCAGGCAGATGAAGATGGATAAATAGGGGTTGCACTATGTAGGCAGCTGAAGACAGATGAACAGGGGATGCATGGTGCAAACCTTCAGATCAGTCTGTGAAGGACCCAGATTACTGCACAGAGCAACTGGTCTGGTAGGTTGTTGAGCAGGGGTAGTGAATATTGAGCTTACATGGATCCAACTGGCAAAGCAGTTCCTTCTAAAGATTAGGAAAACAAGCTAATCAGACAGACAGACCACTTGTTGTTGAGAAAAACAGGGTGTACTAAGAGCATTTAGCTTACTTGCTAGGATGACAGAGCACTGGACCACAGCGAGATGTTTGACTCCATGTTCAAAGCGGCTGGTTACTGTGGAGACTTAGAACTGCAACCTTTAACTCACCTAGCCATAATAATAATAAAAAATAAATTATACTCTTGTACATGGTCAGTATGTTTAATTAAATTCACTAGTTTGATTAATACCAATACCAGAGGACACAGATACAGTACATACAGTAGTTTATGATCTGAAAATACATTTAATTTGACCATGCTCATACAGTAGATTAATAGAATGTTTTTTTTTTATTTTCAGATACATTTCTGATGAAGATTAACAGGTTTTGGGGTTTTTTATGAAGCTGAATGAACTGTAGGTGCTCTTTCCAATAATGTGAGTTGTTATTACCCAATGCTTTTAAGCTGAACTTGACTCAGCTCCAAATATCTTCAGTTATTCTATATTGGAACTGACCACTTTCCTGTCAGTTTTTTTATTACTTTTGTTTAATTGATCTGAGATTCAAAATAATTTCCATTTAAGATTAAACAAGAACAACAAGAATAAAACATCCTGGACATTATGTGGCTTTGTTAGAAAGGCAGTAGGCTAAGGAAAACCACATTGTTCATTGTACATCACATTCTGCACCATTCCAGTCACACACTGTGTTTCATACAACAATTTCTGTTTAGAGGGGAAAGTTCTTGAGGCGATATATGAAAAGAATTGTTTGTGTCACATTTAAAATCATTAACCTTAATGAGAAACATTGATGAACAGTTTGCATTTGCCTTTGATTGATCTGAGGTTTCTTAAGAATGTTAGGAATCACTGGACACAGTATGATTGCTCCTCAGAAGTCCATTCTTGTTTGTAGCTGAAAAGAGGTCAAATGGAGGTGAAGGGACTGATGGGATAACCGCGAGATATCGTTTCAGTGTTAGTATTAGGGGATTTCAGCACATTATAAAAAATGTCATTCAAGCAAAGTGTGAGAAGACCTTGTGTCTATTTAGTTTGCACATGTCCCGAGATACTACTTTGTTATAGTAATAGCCTCCAAGTGTATTGTACTAAGATAGGGTACATATGTACAGTAAATTGCACCACCTCTATAAAGCAGGTGTCAAATATTTGTAACAATAATTAGTCTAAGAGGCTCCTACGAATAAGAGATTAACTATAAGAGACATGACATATAGTAATGTTCATACAGTTGTTAAATACAGTTGTATGATGTAGATAATTAAGTAGACATACTACTTTTGAAATACGCTCTATAAAAATATCATTTTAACACAAATGTAAATGTATTAATTTTATAAATATGAAATTTATGATAATTATCAAGACAAAATGATACAAAATAGTATTTGCAGTACTGAGTATTCTTTTAAATATTGCGATAGGTGTGGAGTTGATTTTTTGTATTATGCAATAAATTTAGGAATAAAATAAGGTTACAGAAAAGAACAGGTAAAGGTTTATTCCATGCTGAATGGAAAAGAAAAGAGACAGAATGTTTCGGCTGTAGAGCCATCTTCGGATGTTCTGTTCTGAGGACTCCACAGCCAAAACACATTGTGTGTCTTTCCTTTTCCATTCTGTTCCTTTGCAACCTATGCTTGCTGACACAGCTACCTACGGTTACAAAAAAAGTCAACTTAAAGTGTCATATATTCTAGATCGATGGTCTTACTGTATGTGAGCACTTAAAAATAAGCACTCATCATACTGTAAACTTGTTTCTGTAACTGCAGTGATACAGATTTCATACACAATATTATAAAAACATTAATTATGTTATAGTTTATACCCTAACAATGAATGCATCACTCTTATTTTCTACTTGAGCAAATACATAATACAATTGATAATAAAGCCTTAATATGAAGTTTGTTGGCTCATCCAGCTTACTATGAAATGATTGGAAAATCAAGTGTGTAAAATCAAGTAGAGCACATAATTCTAAATACTGACTATATTTATTTTTAATAAACATATTCAGAATGTTTCTGCAATTAAAAATACAATTCTAGAAAGGATTGTTTTTTTAACATTAATTGATTCTTTTAGTTAGCTGTGATTGCTGATCGTGACTTCCTAAAGGATCCTAAAGCACTTGATATATACTGTCTGCCATATATAATATTTACCATTTAACTTCCACACCCACCTTAATGAGCAAGGCAGCAATTATGCATCAGCAATACCTCTGCACAGCAGATGAGGTGAAGAAGTGAGAAACTGCATCACCAGTTAAAATTAAGGCAGAATTTAAGTAGGCCAGATTATGAAAGCTGTCATTGGAATTTAGCCATGACATCAGGATTTACTCTACATCCCTGCAATTAGTTTTATGGGATTTTTAATAATTGGAGTAATCAAGACCTCAGTTTAATTTCTCATCTGCTTCACAGTGTTGAAGGTCACCATCCTGGGGCATTTATTTAAAAAAATTCTGGTCTAAACGGAGGCCGTCTACTTGTTCAGTAATACCAGTTACACTATGCCTAAGCAGCCATATCACCCTGCAGCTTTCAACTGGCTACCCAGTGAAGCTACTGTAAGCAGGGTTGAGCTGGGTCAGTACCTAGATGGGAGACCTCCTGGGAAGCTATATTTGCTGCTGGAAGTGGTGTTAGTGGGACCAGAGGGAGGGTGCCCACCCTGCAGTCTGTGTGGGTCCTAATGCCCCAGTATAGTGGCGGGAACACTATACTGTAGTGGGTGCCATCTTTCGGATGAGACTCTAAACAACCTCGGATGAGGCCCTGTGTCAGGAAGGCATTCTTTCCGGACCCTATGCAGATGACACAATCCAGATTAAAGTGAGGAAACACGGGGAAAAAAGGCATGCAAGATACGGGAATGAAAACAGGGGGGCATGTCCATGGAGTGCTGGTGGTCAAGGGAGGTGTGGCCGAGGCAAACAATCCAGAGATGAGTCAAAAGGGAAATCCAAAACTGCGCGAAAGTCCAAAGCCAGGCGATCCATCCAAGACAGACGATTAAAACCAGAACCAGGTTGGGACCAGCGGGGGGAATGGGAACAGGAACAGAAACAGAAACTAAAACCTTAACAGGGCCAGGCACACCCAGGTCCCGGACTTGCTTGGTGTGGGAACCAGAGCAGAGCCCGGAATAGCGTCAGCGTCTGGCTTTTAAGGGGGAACTGAAAAGGGGCTGGAACAGGGAGCAGGTGCGGGAGATGAATAACAAACAAGGAAGGGCTGGAGTGCCCTTAAGAGGAGGGGTTTGCGATCGTGACATCCTGACTCTCAGTGGTCATTAAAGATTCCCGGGCATTTCTCAATAAGAGTAGGGAGTTATCCCGGTGTCAAGGCCAAATTTCCCCCCTCGGCCTTTACTGTGGCCTCAAAATTGTCCTAATGTAGTATTGGCTTGCACTTGCCCTGAGATGGACTGGCTTCTTGTCCAGGGTGTACCCTGCCTTGCGCTCGTTGCTTGCCGGGTAGGCTCCGGCTTCCTGCGACACCGTATGGTATAAAGCGATTTCGAAAATTACATGATATGACTATGCTATAAGGTGGTACTACTAATAATGTACTGAGAAACACTCAAAGATACAGATCTGTCTATCTAGATAGATGTGTACTGTATACATATATACAGTATAATGTATAAATAACATAAATGTGTCTGTCAAATGAGTTTTGAAACCCATAGGAATTTCTACATTTTTGATGACAGTCAAGTATACAGTAAATACTGTAAATTGCAAAGTGAAAGTGACATTATACATAATATGGTTTGGAAAACAGTTTCCTGTCAGTTTTTTTATACTTGTATTATTTTGTTATGTCGTTAAATGTATTTAATCATCCCTAAATAACTAATAACATTCATTATAGCAGAGGATTCTCATACATGACTGCATTTTATGAATGAAGAGAAGTCGAAGCAGAAGATCTATGACATGAATTCCAGGCTGATTTATTAGAAATGGATTTAGTAACAAATCCCTGGAATCTGTAATCAGTGTATTAACAGGGGCTACAGTACATTTTCTGCTACAGTTCCCTGAAGAAAGAGAGAATACTAGCTTAATATAATCCTCTTTGGTGCTGCAGACATCACAAAGCAAATGATTTGCAAAGGAATCTGCCATGAAGTTTAAGGTGTTTAAGTTTAATACTTTCAATGTATTGTAATGTGTTAAAGCTCTTCCATGACATTTAAAGCACAACTGAAGCTTGCACATAATAATCAGCCTGGTAAAGATATTACTTTTCTTAAGAGTCTCATAAAACTGCCTAGTGCAGGAACTTGTAGAATGTCATAAGATGGGAGTTGGATAGTCTGTGTCCTATAGCTAAAGGCAATGGTGGGTAATTGTAGTGATGCTATTAGGATTTCACACAGAAAGAAGGCACAGAAATCCAGCTCCTTGTTTTTAGCTTTAGGACACAATCAATAGTAAATTACCCTTTAATTACATCTCTTTCAATTATTCAGCATTGACTTATGATGAGATGTCAGGCAGTTGTATTTCTTGACTGGAAGCAGAAAGAAACCTTGCTTTTCCAGAGGGTTTTCACATTTTTCTAGTAGGTTAGTGTGGATGATTGAAACCCCATTGAAACAAGATTGCATAGTAGTCAAATTAAAGTTTTCTCTCCTGAAATTCCATGACTGAGGATGCCAAGAATTTCCTTAAAACACTGAAATATAATCTATGCCGGCTATACAGTATATACCCTACATTGCCTTGTTAAATGTCATTCTGTCTCTGTAGCTTCACACACACACTCAGAGGAGAAACGTGGCTTGAGGAACCAACCATAATAATGCAGCATTTTTTTTTATTCACACAGTATATCAGCTCCCTGCAATAATCTCTATCAGTGATGCAGGACTGCTATCACTTCCTTTACAATGATGCTAATAATCATACTGACACTTCTGTACAAATTATTTTTTTTGATCAGCTTGCCTTATCCCCCACAAGAAGATAAACCTTAGGTTTTGTTTTTTCAAATCCTAGACTTTGGGCATCATTCCCTAGTCCCTAGCCTTGCCCTGCAGCCAAATTCTCTTTCCATTTCTGAATATCCATGCTAAATGCCCTTTAATTAACATAGTAACACACCCACAGTGCCCAGATGCTGGTAGTCTAACACAAACGTTTTTGAATTCATGGAACAAAGCACCTAATTAGTCAGTGAAATAGCAAATAACAAATCTCTTGTTTGAGTATTCAAGCTCTTACTTGAAATTCATATACAGTAAATTGCATACAATTGCATGCAGCTCATACAGTGTTCATCAATGTGTTTTGCATGAATATACACCCTTTAATAGTTATGTCGTTTCAGAACTTACAAATTATGAAATTATTAACTTGCATGTATTTCTTTAATACATCTTAAATGGTTGCTCATCAACTGTGTAATCTAAATTAAAACTGGGAATGTGAATGTGAGTAAGTTGACAAAAGTAAAATTCCTCTCCAAGGGAAAGGCAAAAGATCAAGTTTGTCACCAAGATAAATTGCCAGCTATAATTATTTTTCTTTATCAGGGAGAGGCAGCCATGCAAAAAGAGAGATACTGGTCTGTCCTTGTCATTTCTTATGAATTGCAAAGCAGACACATTCAGTGCCATTGTGGTCAAATGGCAGAGAGGTTCATAAAGGTGCCTTTGGATGAGAAATTCATGCTTTCTAGGTGCAATTCCAATACATCAAAGCACACTGGCCACCAGTCCAGAGGTTATGCAAACCTTACCTGATTAGATAGAGTTATAAATAAAGAAACCCATAGGCGGAATCACTTTCTGAGATATTTATTGTCAAGGAAGGACAAAGCTTTCAGTAGTCTCCACTATTAAATTGCCCAGCATACCCGTGTCCTTTTTATTTTGGCAATATTTCTACAGAAAGATAAGAGGAAGCAGACACCTTAATTTGAATATATCACTCTAATTGTTTCTCATCAAAGCAACTTCTTGACTGAATAGACATAGTAAGTTTAATTTATGACATTGTTGATGTTGAAAACAGCCCATCAGTGGTTAGTTTCCTATATATTTATCAAATCTCTAATAATTAGGTATAACAGCCTAAACTTGAAAGTTCTCAGCATCTTCAGCTTCACTGTATGCCATGGTGTAATTCATGATTAAATTCCATGCATGAATACCTCTGTGTAAACATGCATTTTCCAATATTTATTTCCAGTTATGTCTCCAACCTTTGCTCACTGAACTTAAATTTTAATGACTACTTAACAATAGACAGTTAGCTAAGTCCTTAATACACAATTTAGACTGTATGAATTCCCCTCTGATATGTGGCCACCTTTATGAAATATTAGGGGCTAAACCATTATCTTGAATCTTGCTTGAACCAGCAATCCCTGTATTATAAAGCTCAATTACAAGTATATATCTTTACTGCCCTCCCCCGCCTCCAATGTCTTTCCAAAAATCAGAAGTGAACTCTCAAAGTTACAAGCCCTAATTAACAGCAACTGTCAAGGCAACGGCCATTTTGTGAAAGGAAAATCAATTTCTACAATTATGAAATTGGAGAATGCTACACACAGCAGAACTGTAATTTCACAGATCCTATTGTGAAAATTTTATATGCTGGGGGATTCTGTTAAGATGTTTTTGCTGGTAGTGGTTTTGGAACAGTGGAATCTCTCTTAAATTAATAATAAATGTTATTAAGGTACTTTATGAATCTAAAGGCTTACCCACTACACTATTCCACCACCCACTATACTGTATGCACCTAAAGGTGGAAGAAATTTGTCTACTAGTGTAAATATACGTACATACATAAAAGTATAAAATACAATTTGTTGAACTGCAAATGATGTACAGTGCTGTATACACATTTTTAAAGTGAGAATTTTCCATTTAAACTTAAACATTCAAACTGAACACTTTTATGGGTGAAGTTAAATATCAGCAAGAATTGTAAAGAAAAATCAAAAACTAAAATATAACTGCATAAGCATTCACTGCTTTCTATGGCAAACCTAAAGTATTTTATGTAGCACAAAATTACTCTCACACAATTAGTTGAATGACCTCTATTTGTGTACAATAATAATGGTTTGTGATTTTAAGTAATGGTTCAGCTACAAAGATGATTGGGCTTTCAATGCAACTCAGGATTAAAGTTATAGACACACACAGATTAGGAAAATGGTCTAAACAATTTCAAGGACACTTAATATTCTGCTGAGCATGAATCATTAAGAAACAGAAGGTATATCTACTATACCAGACACTCCCTAGATTAGGCTGTTCCTCAAAAAGTGAGCAGCTAAGCAATTAGAAAACTGGTTAATAATACCTCCATGATGGCTATTGTAACTTTAACAGAGCTTCAGAGTTAAATTGCTTAGAAGGGAGGAAATGTCTGCGAGTCAAAAATATCATCCCAGTGGGCAAAAGACGTATAATATACGTCTATTAAACGCATACCTTAGACGTCTAAATGTGGTCCGCAATTCGTCTAGAATGAAATTCTAATATACATCTATTGTTAGACGTCAATTATACGTCTATGATTAGATGTTCATTTTACATAAATGGTTGGAGTTCTATTATACGGATAAATTTAGAGGACTATTATACATATATGGTTGGAGTTCCGGATAACTTTAGAGGACTATTATACGTATATGGTTAGAGGTCTATTATACAGATAACTTTAGAGGTCTATTATACGTATATGGTTAGAGGTCTATTATACGGATAACTTTAGAGGTCTATTATACGTATATGGTTAGAGGTCTATTATACATCAAAGATCAAGCCAATCAATAAATCAAGCCAATGATTTGGTTTAGAAATTTATTCTAAAAATACACATTCACACCTGAAAAATATGTATTTCAAATTATACATTGTATACAATCAATCAACAATCAACATATGGGCAATAATCATAAAAACACAACTAGTCTGAAACTTCAGCTACACATTCTGGTAACATGGCAATATACAGTATAGTAATGACAAACACAAACTAATTACATTAACACACTAACTCAAAACCACATTTTGATTCAAATATAAATTTTAAAATGTACAACTTCTATATTTCCAAGAAAAAAAATATTACAATGGAAGTTAAGACGATTTTTGTCCACCATTTGCAAACCCTGTCTAATTGTCCTAACAGTTAGAACCAGAAACCTTTTATTTTCAGTGTCCAGATCTCCTGGCCCCCTGCCTTGCATATGCATTCTTCAAGTAACGCATTGCGTGCACCTTTATTTCTTTTTCTGTCGATGTAGGGTGGGACTTTAGCACCGCAGCTAGGAGAAAATTATATAATATTACTACCCAAATAAATGATGATTAATATCTTCTTTAGTATAATCTAAAAAATGAACGGTTTACTAAGCTCAAAGCTGAAATAAACGTATAAAATTTGGCTTGCACATAGCAGTTGAGCAATAAAGTCTGTCCTAATTAAAGAGTACCCAAAGTTTGAAAGTACAACATAGAATAAGAATAATTAGAGAAACGGCAAAACGATTTTGTGTCATCTTCCCCATTCACACTATTTTTATGTGCCATTTTTTGCTTATTCACGTACTATTTTAATAAAAATAATATTAAGAAAGATCTATATGTATTCAGATAGTATTATTATTATTTATACTTACTCATCAAAAGAGGATTGCTGAGATATTTGCAGATAAATACTTCAATCTTCTACGATTGAAAAACGTGTCCAAAATGGTGACCAATGAATACTAGCAATGCATTGTGGTATATAACCGGAAAATATGCTGGGTTAGATATTAATAAATGTATGCGTTTATTAATGTTGTCGATATTATGGTTGAAATTTAACATTGATAATACATCGCGGCTATGTGCCCCCTGCTATGTGCTGATGTGCAATTTTAATGCATGCAGTTAGCGAGGATCTGTTACTGTTGTATGGTATTATATATAATGACATTATGGAATAGGATGGGGACAGGCCTGGCATCATGGGGGGAGGGAGGAGTGTCGCCCCTTCAGTTTTGGGCAAAAGGATTTACCTAACTTAATTTGCACCCTAAAAAAATAGTTGTACTTTGTCAATGGTCAGACAATACTAATTGACACTAACAGTCACTCGGACTGTTTGATGTGCAGGAGGGCTCTCCGTCCAGGAACGGCACATATCAGTGTTGTTATTGAGTGTCAACATTACGATCCTGTTTGCTCAGGTGGACCGATTCCTTGCAGTAGGAATCTTATACTTAAAATCGTTATATAACTAGGACTAGTTATAGCAGTCTGTGCTTTCTGTTGGTTTTACAACTATTTTTTCTTAACGATTCAGAACCTCCATTGATGTAGCTGCAAAAATGAACGCTTGTGGTACAGATGCAGCCATTCAAAGTGCGTGTTACAGACACGTACCGCAGGTGGCGTCGCTCATTGTGACGCAAGATGACGCGTGGCACCGCAGTACGTGATTGGTTGACCAACAGGGGCACTCGTGGTCCGTTGGTCTGTCGTAGAAAGACTTACAGTACAGTAAACGTCTTTGCTGTGCCCGTTGTAGATATTGAATTTTACCACTGAAGGGAAATCTTAGTAGCTGAGCATAAAAAGAATAGGAGCATACTGTAACGCGTGTGAAGGCCATAAACGATATTAATTTTGGAACATAAACATACAGTATATAGCTGGTCTTGGTACTTTAAAGAAAAAAATACACACCAGTATTCCATTTCTCCCTAACGATTTTAAGCATCGAAGTATTTAACTAGCATGTGAAATAGCGTGTGAAAAAGTGGTAGTTTTAAGCTTTTCTGCTAATATAATATGGAATCTCGTATCTAAAGAATTTAATAACGGTATTCGTGTGCTGCGACAGGGCTGTGTAGGGCTGTTTCGCCTGCCTGTTCATGCGAGCTGTCTTGTAGCCGACTGGTCTAGGTGCGTGACTACCAGCTGGCAGGTTGTGTGTTCAAATCCAGCTGGTGCTAGACTTTTCTTTTAACAAACATTTCTTCGAAAAAATAGAATAGCAATATTATGGACAATCAATTGACTTTTATATTTCAAAATATCGCAACATGATCGATATTTGCGATATTTTGAACATATCTTCCCTTCTGACAGTGGTTCCTGCTTCTATTGTGTGTGTGTGTGCAACAGAGTAAATTTTTATAGAGAAATGGAGGCTGGACAGTATGCGTTACAATATAAACATTTATATTGATTTAAATCGTGTTCTGATTTAAATCGCAAACGCGTGTTTAATTATATGTGTTTTTTAATCATAATCAGGCTAATGCAACATAAATTGATACAGTATCTTTGTCTTCTAAGTATCTTAATAAACTTTCAGCATAGCTTTCTACCCGTCAAGATTTATATTTCTTGGGATTTTGGGATCAAATGTGGAAGGATTAGATTATAATCGTTTTTATTTGTCAAATACGTGATTGTATTTCTGAATGTTATGTGACACCTACAGTAGTTCACTGCTTTAAATACATCGAATTAAGAAAGTTATGTGTAGCACTTTAGAACTTTTTTCTGAACCAGGGAAAATCTGATCATGTTTCTCTATAACAATAATAAAAAACTTTATTTTACATATCGCCTTTAAAAGTGGCATCTCAAAGCAATACAGTAGATCGAAAAACAGTTAAAAGGGACCAAATTAAATACCAGACAATCGCAAACGCGTTTTCAATAAAATTATTTTATTCATTCAGCAGTTTGTGAGAGGGACATCCAGCAGGGAGAGACACACACACCGGTTTTCATTGACAAAATTGTTTTTTTTCAATTCCTCTTGTCTAACAGGAATGTTTTGTTTGTGGACAGACTGTTAGACAAGAGGAAAAGACCGCCTCCTCCTACGAAGCATTAATCGCGTATCTAAGGAAAATTGCAGTATACCTTTGTTCATGCACATCATTATACAGTACAGTATCTCAATTTGTATTTCGATAAAAAAAAAATCGTTTGCCCAGCCACTACTGTTGTTATTGTTTTTATCCTGTAAAGCGTTTCCTTTTTCTGCGTTTTCCATTTCCTTTTTCTGATCACTCGCTTTCTGGATACACATCTCACCTGTCCTGTTCTTTGTTTTCCTGGTTTGCTGATTATGCCTGCTGCGGTCCACTCCTACCCTCACACCTAAAGAATACTATTTTAAATTTCTTGGCGCAGTTCATTAACCCTTGTATGTGCTGTCCGCGCCGAAAATGCAATTAAAAAAAAGTCAAAAAACGCGCTCAAAATACAATTTATAGCTTAATAAGATACACTCCACAGGCAAAATTAAAGACAAAATTAAAGACGATTAAAATCTGTAATCTTTCCACTTGTACTGTGAGTCATCGGACAGTTTCTGCTTTGTGTAAGGATGGTGAGAAAGCTGTGCTCAATGTATTTAAGGGACTTAAAAGTTAAAGGAGATGCTTCATATTGCTTGACTAATTTTAAAAACCAAGTTATAAATGCAGACGCTCCCTCGGTGCCGCGCCGGGTGTAAATATCAAAGTATACATTCCCAACAAGAATTGTACCCATCTGTCATGCAAATAAAACACCTTGAATTGAATTGAATTGAGGGAGAGAGGGGGGTAGTGGGACAGAGATACTGTAGACAGACTCAAGGCAAATAAAATACTTATGGGTACGCAGGCATTCACGACAGCAACATACGAAACGTTTGCACGTACTGTATAGTTAAGTTATTACTTGGTTTTCAAAATGCAATGAAATACAATATTGTTGTTGCTGCTGTTCTGGTTGTTTTTATCCCGTAAAGCATTTTGAGAAGCCACCTTTAAAGGCGATATATACTGTAAAACTGCTGATTCTTATGGAATGTGTTCCGCAGGAGATTCAAATTTTTATTTATTTATTTTTTAATCGCGTATCTTAGGAAATCTCAGTATAACTTTGTTCATGAACAGTGGCATGTTACATTATCATTCGTTTTTTAACAAGGCTCGCCAGCTAATGTGAATCGAAACCTGTCTTGCTAGCTTTTAAAGTCGTGCATGTGTAAACTGTACTAGAGGGCATGCAAGTTACTCTGCCCCTTTCAGCTGCAGGGAGTCCCTCTGCTGCAACACACAGCAGACAGAACGGGAGACTATTGCCTTTCATATCTGACTCCAGTGAAGTAAAAGGGGTGTCTAAAGGGGTGATTTCAGACCACATTCTAGTTACTTTATTTTGTTTACTTTTAACAATTTTGTAATTTACAGTAGATGTCACAATAGAAGCCCGAAGCCTATTATACTCAGTCTAGCCTTGGATCCTCTGAGTCCCATGACTCAGTCTTGTCTGCTTTCCTAGAATAAAACCAGTTAAGTCTTGTGTACTATGCAATTTATATTTTCCGATTCCATGCATTCCCTTAATGTTTAGAGTTTACTATATTCTCCAGACTCAAACACATAAGTACTAATAGCTCTGTCCCTTTAGGAGACTCTTTGCAGTACTGTGTCCCACTACCCCCATGAATTCTTTAGGTTGGGTCTAATATTTTCCAGTAATATACAGAATGGGATACAAAATGCTGTCAGGCAGGTAACAGAAAAGAGAAAAATATAAATATTTCCATTTTACAGACGTTCACACATTTATAACATTTTGGCTCAATAAAAAGCTAACCCAATAATTAAATGTGATAAAGTATAGTTTGGATGTTTATACATTCATGTTAATCGTATTCTTGATTTATTTCATGTTTCATTTGCTAACTTAGAGCATATTGTGCAATGAAGAATAAAATAGCTGCATGACAAGTGACTTCCTTCTCTCAGTGGAAATTAAAAGGTAGCTTGATAAATTATAATAAGACAGTAAGAAAGGTTCCAATCAGGAGGAGACAATTCTTTCCATTTTTTTGTTTGATTGCTGGTAGCAAACTGATCTGAGGATCTACTCCAGCTCTTTCTCTTTTTATCATACAGTAAATCTTATTTTCTTGCTTTCTGAAACACAATATAACAAAAAATAACCTCACAAACTCAAAGAAAAAATCCTTGCTCCCCCCCCTTCCCTTGGCAGTACTTCCTCCCATGCTTTTAACTAAGGGCATCTAAAATACTGTCAAACAGCTACAATGGTATCTCTGTACAAGGCTTTGACTGTGTCAATCACAGCACCTACCATTCCCTTACCAGCAACAACATGGATTCTAACACTCAGACATTAAAAAAAGTCAGGCCAAGAGAGAAAATACCGAGCTTTACAACATGCGGTACCAGTAACATTTTACCCACAGTAGACTCACCAACCAGATGTGTTTCAGTTTCTGTGATAAGCCTAGATTAATCATATCCTCTCCTCTAGTAGGAGCACCAAGTGTAAACATGTAACGCCCCTATTAAAAATAATGGCAAAACAGAAGTTCACTCTTTCTAGAACATACTTTCCTATGGACACTCCTAAAATGTATAAAATAGTGTCCACAGCATCTCATAATAGAGGCAAATGGGGAACTTCAAACTCATTTCATACAATGCCATCCATGAGGGGTTAAATACACCCTGAGAGAAATTAATTTCTGGATAATTCAACGGCTGTGATTTCTGGAATATGTATTATCCCAAATATTTTCAAAAGAAATTGAATCATTTCAATGAATCTGTGCCATTCAAGTACTTGCTCCAGACAGTAACCACTGCTAAGGGTTTATATGAAGCTTGCATTAAAAGACTTTAAAAAAATGTCATGTTCCCATAAAAAAGTCATGCCTTGGAGTATAGACCCCCAAAGGAATGCCATAGACTCAAACTGCAAAATAAACACATACAGAAAGAAAGTATTTGTATTGTGATTGCAAATCCTGGTATGAGTGATTGGTATGACTTTCCTCATTACAAATCTCTTATTAGAATTTAAATTTCTCTGTAACTCCAGGTCAGAACAGAGAAAATGTAACTGCCTTAAGGAGTTTACGATTATGAAAAATAGAAGGATAAGCATGATACGTATGTCTTCTGTCATTTTCTAAGTCATGTTACTGAGCACCAAATCTTATTGAGAATATGAATCCATTTAAGGTTTATACCATTAAAGTAAAGGTTTATTCCATGCTGAAAATGTTTGTACCAGACTTTTTTGAGCCCTGTTTAATTGTGTCTGAAGTCTGATGTTGTAAATTTTATTGTTAAAAAGATCCATGAAAATTCACTACTAAAGTTAGCTGGTACTGTTGGTATTGTAAGTGGCAAGTAGAGCTCATATTTTAGATTTTGTGTAGTTGCTAGCTTTGAACTGTGTGTTGGATGCACATGAATTGAAGGAATGGGCAAACATAGCTGATGCGGATCCACAGAGCCAGCATATTAAGATGTTTATAATTAGAGGCAATTTGTTTAAATAACTAGGTATGGATACTGATGTGCAAGAGAGGTGGAAAGGCTGTTTCCTTAAGCCAGCCCTATAAAATGTTTTATTCTCAGTGAGATGCTGCCATTTCATAGTGGGTTTCTAACACTGTGTATAGTTCCATCCACACAGTGCCTTTACTTCCATCCATTTCTAATCTCTTTATCCAGTACAGAGGATTTGGAGCCTATCCCAGTAAGCGACGGACACAAGGCAGAATACACCCTGGACATAGCGCCAGTCCATCACAGGACAGACAGACACAAACACACACACACCAGGGCCAGTTTAAATCTAACCTCAGAACCTTTCTTTTCAGAAGACTTAGTGTCTGTATCTGCTTCATTTTCTAATTTTGGTAGCACCTCTAACTGCTTGTCTTTCTTATATGCATTTACTTTGTAATCTGTGGTCCTTTTATCTGTTTTTACATCTACTGTATTTCTTTGAGATGCCACCTTTAATGGTGATATATCAAATAAAGTTTTTTATTATTGTTATAGGGAAACATGATCAGATTTAAAAAGATCTAAAGTATACTAGTTTGTCACTCTTCTCATTCCCTTTGCTAAATGACTTTCCATACTAATCTGATCAATCTAACTGCCAGTTTTCTGTGCTTTCTCTATCCTGCTAGATTTGCAATTATTCTGAAAATTTTCATCTTGAAATAACTCATTTCTAAATACCTTTTTCACTGTTAACATCTTGCAGCAACTCTGCGACAAAATATACACTCTGACAGTTCATCCTGCTACCAACATTAAATAAAACAAATCTTAAGATTTCTATATTTATGTCTTTATTTAGTGGTTTCATTAGTGACAAAGGCTAAACTTTCTTGGAAAAATGTCTTTTATGTGTTGCGGAAAAAACTGACTCGCTTTAAAAAAATATGTTTACAAATCCTTTCACCTGGCATTTTCGTAGTTAGAAATTATGGAACGCTCTGTTAAAAGCAAGGGAGTTTTTATGTCCGTTGCAGTTCTTTTGCAACATGAATATAATTATATCGTTATTAATTTCTTGAGATACGCGATTCCATATTATATTCCCTTTTAATCAAATTCTAAAAGTATGCTTGTTGACTCCGGTATCGCGTTAGTTAAAGACTTCGATGCTTAAAATGTTTAGGGAGAAATGGAATACTGGTGTGTATGTTTTCTTTAAAGTACCGAGACCAGCAATATACTGTATGTTTAAGTTCCAAAATTAATATCGTTTATGGACTTCACACGCGTTGCAGTATGCTCCTATTCTTTTTATGCTCAGGCACTAAGATCTCCCTTCTGCTTTGTGTAAGGATGGTATCAAAAGCAATCTTAAGTGGTGAGAAAGCTGTGCTCAATGTATTTAAGGGACTTAAACGTAAAAGGAGATGCTTCATATTGCTTGACTAATTTTAAAAACTAAGTTATAAATGCAGACGCTCCCTCGGTGCGCTGCTCTGGTGCGCCGGCTCTTACACAGTGCCTGTCTGCCGTAAGCATTACAATATACATGGGAACAAGTAATAGGTTTATTCCATGCTGAAAAAAAGAAGAAAGAGAACACAACGTTTCGGCCGTGGAGCCTTCTTCAGGTGTGAGAGAGACAGGGCAGTAGGCAAAGGTAAAGTAGCGGGAGAACAAAGGTTGGGAGGGAGGAGGAGTGAGAGGCGGGAGCAGGGGACAGAAAGAGAGGCCAATCAAGAGGTGTGAAGTCAGAATGGGTGCAGAGAGGTGTGAAATGAAACTTCCAATGAATGGAGAAAATTTAAAAGAACATTAGTCTGTCGTTAAGGGAAGGGAGAAGGTGTGATCCTAGCTGCAGAATAATTTTAGTTTCGGTGGTCTTTCTGATGTATGAGTTTGGAAAACCGTCTTTGAGAACACAGACGGAGAGATTAGAGTGGTCGTGGCCGTCAGAGGTGAAATGAGAAACAATGGGCTTGGAGAGATCTTTAATCTTTACAGCCCTGACGTGTTCTCTGAAACGGTCTCCGAGTCTCCTTCCTGTTTCTCCAATGTAGATGGCTGGGCATTTACTGCAAGAGATACAGTAAACAAGGTTGCTGGAGGTACAAGATGCTGTCTGGGTGATCCGGACAGCATCTTGTACCTCCAGCACAAGATGCTGTAATATCCAGCATATATTACAATATACATACCTAACACTGCTTGTACCCATCTGTCATGCAAATAAAACACCTTGAATTGAATTGAATTGAGGGGAGAGGGGGGGAATACTAAAGACAATACTGTCTCAATACCAATACGGGCTTTGACATGCTAATGCGTTGGTTTAACAGTCCGGGTGTGGCAGGCTTCCAATGTCAACTCGACTCGATTGGAAGACAATGAACGTATTTTAGCCCTAAATGAATTAATAGCAAACATGGTTTACATAAAATACATTTTTCCAAGAAAGTTTATAATAATACGATCTATAGTTGAAATCTGAGCCTACTTTAAAAATAAAGGAAAAGCATTTTCAGAGAGCAATCACGCTGTGTTTATGTAGAAAAAGCGATTAGGTTTATGAGCAATCTAATTACCTATTCGCTTAAAACGCTATATAAAATAAAGCTTATTTAGAGATGAATGATCAGTGTCGCAGTTTAAATAATGGGAGTCAGGAAACTAACACACAATTAAATTTGCCTGTGGAGTGTATCTTATTAAGCTATAAATTGTATTTTGAGCGCGTTTTTTGACTTTTTTTTAATTGCATTTTCGGCGCGGACAGCACATACAAGGGTTAATGAACTGCGCCAAGAAATTTAAAATAGTATTCTTTAGGTGTGAGGGTAGGAGTGGACCGCAGCAGGCATAATCAGCAAACCAGGAAAACAAAGAACAGGACAGGTGAGATGTGTATCCAGAAAGCGAGTGATCAGAAAAAGGAAATGGAAAACGCAGAAAAAGGAAACGCTTTACAGGATAAAAACAATAACAACAGTAGTGGCTGGGCAAACGATTTTTTTTTATCGAAATACAAATTGAGATACTGTACTGTATAATGATGTGCATGAACAAAGGTATACTGCAATTTTCCTTAGATACGCGATTAATGCTTCGTAGGAGGAGGCGGTCTTTTCCTCTTGTCTAACAGTCTGTCCACAAACAAAACATTCCTGTTAGACAAGAGGAATTGAAAAAAAACAATTTTGTCAATGAAAACCGGTGTGTGTGTCTCTCCCTGCTGGATGTCCCTCTCACAAACTGCTGAATGAATAAAATAATTTTATTGAAAACGCGTTTGCGATTGTCTGGTATTTAATTTGGTCCCTTTTAACTGTTTTTCGATCTACTGTATTGCTTTGAGATGCCACTTTTAAAGGCGATATGTAAAATAAAGTTTTTTATTATTGTTATAGAGAAACATGATCAGATTTTCCCTGGTTCAGAAAAAAGTTCTAAAGTGCTACACATAACTTTCTTAATTCGATGTATTTAAAGCAGTGAACTACTGTAGGTGTCACATAACATTCAGAAATACAATCACGTATTTGACAAATAAAAACGATTATAATCTAATCCTTCCACATTTGATCCCAAAATCCCAAGAAATATAAATCTTGACGGGTAGAAAGCTATGCTGAAAGTTTATTAAGATACTTAGAAGACAAAGATACTGTATCAATTTATGTTGCATTAGCCTGATTATGATTAAAAAACACATATAATTAAACACGTGTTTGCGATTTAAATCAGAACACGATTTAAATCAATATAAATGTTTATATTGTAACGCATACTGTCCAGCCTCCATTTCTCTATAAAAATTTACTCTGTTGCACACACACACACAATAGAAGCAGGAACCACTGTCAGAAGGGAAGATATGTTCAAAATATCGCAAATATCGATCATGTTGCGATATTTTGAAATATAAAAGTCAATTGATTGTCCATAATATCGCTATTCTATTTTTTCGAAGAAATGTTTGTTAAAAGAAAAGTCTAGCACCAGCTGGATTTGAACACACAACCTGCCAGCTGGTAGTCACACACCTAGACCAGTCGGCTACAAGACAGCTTGCATGAACAGGTAGGCGAAACAGCCCTACACAGCCCTGTCGCAGCACACGAATACCGTTATTAAATTCTTTAGATACGTGATTCCATATTATATTAGCAGAAAAGCTTAAAACTACCACTTTTTCACACGCTATTTCACATGCTAGTTAAATACTTCGATGCTTAAAATCGTTAGGGAGAAATGGAATACTGGTGTGTATTTTTCCTTTAAAGTGCCGATTCCTGGAATCTGACTGGCTGACACCCCTCTGAAGTGGTTCCATTAAATCTGGTATACGGAAAAGAAAGCGTTGATAAATACAAGTGTCTTTTAATACACTCTTTGCTGTGCTCTTGAGGATCCTTGTGATATTTTAAGCTCTAGTTGAATGATAGGTGTCGCATTTTAAATCATTTTCGTATTTAGAAATTATGAAACGCCCTGTTAAAAGCAAGGAAGTTTTTATGCCCGTTGAAGTAAAACAAAATGCCTGACAAAGTATGGCTTGGACAGATTCCAAGTGCTTGTACAAATGTGCTAAAGAAATTATACTTTGAGTATACAGCTTGTCCAAAGTCATCCATTATTAATACTATTAGTAATATCTTCAGTAAAGGCTTTGATGCATAAATATTTCTGATAAAGGTAGGTTGTGTACTTTTGTCCAACTGAGCAATCTTGCTTTCATAAAATATACCAACATTTTAATGACTGATGATTAACATGCTGTAATACACAGTTCAAAATTAAAGGCTCAAATGCTGTACATGAGAGGTTAAGCTCCCCCTGGCGGTTTTACAAGGCGACGCCGGATAGTTAACCACGTGACACCACGTTAACTGCGTCATACCGCGTGATACTGCGACACGCCCACCGGGGTATGCCGCGAAATACCTCACTCATTTTAAATGGCTGCATCTGTACTTTTCGCTCCAGGCAATACACGTGTATAATAAATATAGTAATAAATATAATAAATAAATTAATTACTGCGAAAATAATTTACTTCGTACACTGTGCAGAGTGCCGTATAGTTCTAGTTGCAGCACACACGATATATACAGTAAAAAGCCTCAGGCACTGTGTTAGATGTGTTTTCGACGTTATATATGCGTTTATTAATGTCGTCGATTTTACGGTTGCAATTCGACATTGATTATACGTCGCGGCGACGTATATATACGTATAGCCGTATTTTCGCCGTGAATATACGTATATTCGATGAATCACTGCCCACTGGGATGGTGACTCCACAAAGCTGGCCCGTACAAGCCCAATGCCACATGGAGACAATACAACAAAATTAAGCATATACTGTAAGTGCTTCTGTAGAGATGTGGAGAAAAGTGACTAAATTGGAATGCAAATTATGTTATGAATTCAAAGCATTACATGTGGCACAAGCTCAACACAGCACATCACCCAGTTAACATTATTCCTACTGCCAAGCATGGAAGTGGCAGCAATATGTTGAGATTGCTTCTCCTCATCAGCAGGGATCGGGAAGCTTGTCAAGGCTCTGAGCAAAATGGATGAAGCAAAGTTCTGGCAAATCTTAGAAGAAAACTTGCTTTGGTCTACTAAAGACCTAACAATGGGATAAAAATTCACCTTTCAGCAGGACAATAACCCAGAGTATGTAGCCATAGTAATACTGGAGTGGCTTTACCTTAAAGGAAGTGAAAGCCTTAACTTAAATCTGGTAGAACTTTTTTTTATAAATGCACAGCATTGCATCAAGTGGCGAGACTTGAATTTTTTTTTTCCATCAATGATCCCCAACCAACTTGACAATATATGAGAATGTTTGCAAAGAGGAACTAGTGAAACCAGTGTGAAAAGCTGGTACATATCCAATAAAAGAATTCCAAATGTAATTGCTGCCAAAGGTGGTCCCAACAAATATTGACTCATAGCGAAAACATTTATTTTTAATTTTCGTCCTGATTATGCTGACATTTTACTTTTTTTACACATAAAAGTGTTTAGTTTGACAATTTCATTCATTGAATTAAAATATTCCAATGGAACATCTTTGGATGTATGTGAATATTTTTGCAAGGCACTGCATAATCATACAGTATATATATTATATTCTATCATATACTGTACAGTATATACCATGCAGATTTAAATATTTCTCACAATAAATTTGCTATGTTCAATGTAAGGCCATCTATAAGACAATAATGATTTATTAATTTAAATGATTACATAACATTGAAAAATGAATACTTAATGGTACTGTACTGTATATGTATGAATCCTTTTTAGTGAATGGGGTTTTCTAAATCTTCACACCCTGTTGAAATTTACTCCTACACATTTCCTCTGTTTACAGTAGATGTCACACATCTTGAGTGCATTGCTTTGTAGTGTGGTGTTCTATTGTGCCACCTATCTGTTAAAGTGGCAAAAATGTTTTGAAACATTGGTCTTTGCTTTAAACACAATTTTGTCTCTTAATAAACTGGCAAATGACTAGTCAAGACCATCTACTGTATGTTGTCTCCCAATGTTTCCTCTTATGTATAAATTAAATCTTTGAGTTAAGAACTTTAACTTTAAAATAGGAAAATTAGAAAGGTCTACTCCATACAAATGACAGAACAATTCCTCCAGTCATTTAAATTTAAGGGTGAAATGTTTTCTTGCATTTTCTTCTGTTCTTTTCTACTCTTTTCTCAAAGGACGGACCCCAGATGTCATAAAGGGAATCACATTTTTTCAAAATTTATACTAATTAAACTTTGTACAATAGACCTAATGCAAAAGCAAAACCATTTATATTCTCTATTATGGTTAATTGGAAGCAATTCACTTTTCAATAAACCAATTGTGAAGAACTAATTCATTTTTAGTATAACATTTCACAATTACTTATTATACTTTTGTTTTCTTTCTTAATCCAAAAATTAACCCACTTTGTTATAGAAATACTTCTGCTGTGCAACATCTGTATGGGTAACAGTAACCCATATGATAGTATTATTTAATCTGCCTTTCAATTACAAAAGCATTTTTTCAAATTAAATACGCTTTCAGAAACCTCTAATAACTCAGATGAACAGCACCAATTTTCCTTCAGCCATGTTCCATTTACCTTGTGTCCAATGCAATGCATTGTTGTGTTTACTATAAGACCTTTTCATTCTGCACTCTGAAGAATCCCTACTGGCCCTAGCTGGGTCAGTAGATGATGCATTAGCTTTTGCTGTTAACTGGATAGCAGAAAGCACAAGCAACTGCTCATCACTGCAACCACATACAACACAAACTGACAGTGGAACCCTTAAGTGGAATATTCAGGCCATTGCATCATTAGTCAGTCAACATAGCTACAAGAACTGGCTTTAATATCATGTTATGCCAATCTTAAAAAAACAGAAACTTATAATCAAAAGGATGGCAGCTGGTGACAGTGTTAATTACATCGATCAGTTTTTCATGAAAGGCACAAAGTCAATCATCTTACACAGTATTAAAAAAGAGATAGCAGTGAGTAGACTTACGTCATTGTAGTATGTAGATAAACAGAGCACATACCTTTTGAGATTACCTCATATCTTAAAGAGTAATTAGTTTAGAACCAAATCTGAATCTCTTTATCCCATGTTTTAAAGTATGAATGATGCACAGTATGCAAATAAAGAGTTTACAGTAACCTGAGGTTATGTGCTGTATATCAACTCATAAGATAGTTCTAAATTAGTTTCAGGCTGTGCTTTTATTTAAATTCCATTTCCATTTTAATTTTACTGACAGGTTTTAGATTTCCCTTGAGTTTGAATTAATTTATAATTTATGTGGCAACTTCACTGAACTCAGTTTTGTTTGTTTATTGAATAAAGGTAGTCAGGACAATGGTAATTAAATGTCCAGTCACCTGGAAATGTTGGGCAAGGGTGTATTGTCAGTCGTTATGTTAGTCACATCCAGCCATGGTCACTTGACAACCCTGTGATAGTGAGACATTGGTCTTGAGTTTCTGTTATCACCAACCATTTCGGGACCTGCAGGATGTGGAGTGTCCCTCCACCTGCTGATCTTTTAACAGATCACCAACTAGAATTTCTCGCCTAACTGCTGCTCTCTGCTGAACCAACTTGGCTGGTTGACAACAGAACCACATAAAATAAGATTAGATAAAATTACTTTATTGGCCATATACAATTGCTTTTATTAGGAATATGTCTTTTCACATACCCCAACTTGCTCTCCATGAGACACACAGACAGGGAGAGAAGCTGGGGGTCAGAGCACAGGGTAAGCCATTTATATGGCGCCCCTGGAGCAGTTGTGGTTAATGGCCTTGCTCAGGGGCCTTAGGTTTCCTCTGCCGGCCGTGGGATACAAACTGGCAACCTTCCAGCCACAGGCTCAGATCCTTAGCCACAGAGCCACTGCACCGCCCCAACATGACTGCCATGAAGCGTTGAGTTAGAGAGAGCCTGTACATAGAGTGAGACAGAATTCTACCAGAGGTCTAGGTTGAAGTAATACTTCAGGATTAGTTTCTTATCACTGTGCATTCACATAATGTAATAATAATGTTTCTTTATTAGCCCTATACAATTTCTTGCATTAGGAATTTTTCTTTTCACATACCCCAGCTTTTCTCCATGAGACACAGATACACAGACAGGGAGAGAAGCTTGGGGTTAGAGCACAGGGTCAGCCATTGTACAGCACCTCTGGAGCAGTTGGGGTTAAGGGCCTTGCTCAGGGGCCCAACGGAGTAGGATTCCTCTGCCGACCACGCGATTTGAACCAGCAACCTTCCAGCCACAAGCACAGATCCTTAGCCACAGAGCCACCGCTCAGCTGTGATCAACTCATTATTGTAACTCATTATTCAAAAGTAACCACTGTTCTGGGAGCAAACAGTTTTTCCCCAATTGTGACCCTCCACAAGCAGACACAAGTGCATAGACTAAGCCCTAGTTCAACTCAACACTAACCCAAACATCTCACTGAAGAGAACTGTCAGGGTGAAGCTACAGTAGAACTCTCGTTTTCCCTAATGCTTCAGGCCTCACTAGGACTGGTGTGGCATTGAGGACTGGAGTAGTATTGAGTATGATTCAAAATTCAACATTATCGACCTCAAGAATTCAGTTAATATCTTAACAGATGTTAATATCAGTTTAATTAATCTAAGTAATAGTATATACTTAAGAGAATAAAAATGTCAAATATATTTAATGGGACTGATGAATGAGTTTAGTACAACCAATGGCATGCTAAATGCATAATTTTTGTTTTTGTTTCTCTTTCTTTATCTTGATATCTGCTATAACTTAATAACCCTTATTTAAAGAGCTGCCATTTGTATACAGGCATGCTTTAATGTATTTAAATTGAATGTTTTTATGTCTATCTTTTATGTATTAAAAAATATTTTCTGTGTATTTTGAATCCAGCTTGATATACTCTCAAGTGTTTTCCAATAGCCAAAGCAATACAGTTTACTGTTTGAATTAATAAATTGTTAATAAATAGTAAATTCATACAACTCCTGTGCTAGTCACTTTGTTTTACAACATTGTTAGCATTATAGTTCAAGTAGGTAGCTGCATCTGCATGCATAGACTGCAAAGGAACAAGTAAAGGTTTATTCCAATATTGAAAAGAGAAGAAGAGAAGAAAGCACAACGTTTTAGCTGTGCAGACGTCTTTGGGTGTAACCTGTAATAGCAGGTTAGCAGCAGGAAATCACTTACAGGCTACTTACAAATGCAGCTGTGTAAGTTAGGGGTCTCATAAGGGTCACAACATGTAGCTCACTGTATCAAAAGTCCTTTTTAATGTTCTTTAAAAGATTACCTTGTGTTGGCTACTTTTTTCCTCTTTTTATGTCTTATTGAAATAAAGTCCTGTGTATTTTGTATACAAATCACCCTTCGAGTGTCTTCATACCCAAAGAAGGTTCCACAGCAGAAATGTTGTGTTTCTTTTCTTCTCTTTTCAGCATGGAATAGCGTTGTTCCATTCTTAGCATTGTGACAAGAGGCCAAGATTCACTATAGGAACCTCTATCAGTTGCCAATCTTTCATGACAAGCATTCCATGATACAACACACAAAACAGTGAGCACTTCATGTGAATCCACATTTTGCTACTGAATCACAATTGCATGTCACTAAATTTTGTGAAGTAGGCTGATTGTGGGTATTTCTAATGTGAAATCTAAGACAATAGTACCAGGCGCAAAGTCCACATCAGTTTGCCAGGTCTTGTCCATCCATGACTGGTCTGTAAATTATTTCTTGAATGTGTTGAACTTTACTGCACTGTAATCTTTCAGGGGAATTTCTGTCCTGAAGGAAGCTTAAAAATCTTTATTTCTATCTCCATCTCATCAGTGTGATTTTTACATGTACATTATAGAAAACAATAGGATGTCTCTAATTATGATACGAGGAACAAATCTCCTCTTTCATATTTATCTGCATTAAACTGTAATCATGGTCTAGCATTTCTTATAATCAAATAACACACTTCAATTGCTAACATCTTAGCACAACAAATTACAGCACTAAAAAAACCTCTCTGAGATACATTACGGCTTTAATATCCACACATTGGCCTCCATTATCAAACACGCGTGAGAACATAAGTGAGATCATCACAACACAATCTAATCAAGAATTGCAAGGTTGTGAATGATAAACGCCTTTAATAACCTGTTGGAGATTGCATTAACTTTAGCTTGCCTTGGTGATAATTTGCTATTTAATTAGGATTTGAATGCTTAACGTGATTGGTAATGAGAAGGCAAGTGATGTTTAATAAAGTTGACGCCTGTAATAGCAGCTTAGCAGCTGCAAATCACTCACAGGCTACTTACACATGCAGCTGTGTAAGTAAGGGGTCTCATAAGGGTCACAACATGTAGCTCACTGTATCAAAAGTCCTTTTTAATGTTTTTTAAAAGATTACCTTGTGTTGGCTGCTTTATTCCTTTTTTAATGTCTTATTGAATTAAAGTTCTATGTATTTTGTATACAAATACATATTTCTGGGATATTCTGTTGTTACTTCATCTTAATTTCCATCAACAGTTTAATTATATTTTCCATTAATATACTGTAGTTTCTACAATAATGGTTTCGAGTAGGGTCTCAGACATCACTGTCTGTCTCAGTGCTTTGAAAATGTTTGTGTATCTTGGTTGGTGCATATTCTTATATACATCCATGAGTCCATTTTCTAACTGCTTCTTCCAATCCAGGGCCATGAGGGAGCTGGAGTCTATCCTAGCAAGCAATGAGCATAAGGAAGGATATGTTGCCAGTCTATCACAGGACAGACATACAGATTCTGAAAACCTAGGATCAATTTTCCCAGAAGCCAACTTACTTACCAGTATGTTTTTGGACTGTGGGAAGAAACGGGAGCACCCTGAGCAAACTCGCAAACTACATGCAGATAGTACACCACGTTTGGAGTTGGACCCAGGGTCCCTGAGCTGTAAGACAGTAATGATAATCATTGTGCCACAGTGCTGTCCCCATGTTCTTCTATATTTTAGACCTAAAACATAATTAGATCTTCATGAAAATCTTAATAAAAGATTATGATAACCTGATTAAACAAACAAAATATGCACAGAAATAATACTTTATGGATTAACTTAATCCGCATATACAGTACCTTGTATTATTGAATGCATTTTTGGTGAGTAGAAAATGTTATATGTTTTAGAGCAGTGGTTCTCAAACTTTTTGGACCAAGTACCACCCCTAATCCAACCAAAGCATCCAAGTACCACCTACAAGTCATCATCTCATAGGAACCCCAGAAATTCTCAATGACCAACATGAGCGCGAGTGCACACACACTCACACATACATATAATAAATATTATAATAATAAACTTTATTTGATATAGCGCCTTTAAAGGTGACTTCTCAAAGTGTTTTACAGAAAAAAAACATTAACAACAACTAATAAAAAAGCACCATTTCAGTGAGAGGGGTGAGCCTGTTTAGTTGAGCAAAGCAGATGTGAATTAATTTTTCGAGCCTTGATAAAATTCAAAACAGAGTCTAACAGATATTAAATCGTCAGGCTTTTTCTTGACGGCAAAGGTCTCGCGGTGGATGTTGTAATGCGTACATTAATTTCTGGAGCAACCTCTCTAATTCTTGCAACTACACCGCTATGTCGGCTTGTCATTGCTCTAGCACCGTCTGTACAAACTCAGACGCATTTTATCCAGTTGAGGCCATTCTCTTCGATAAATTCATTCAGAAGCTGAAATATGTGCTTTCCTGTAGTTCCTGTTGGTAGCGGTTTACAGAACAGAAAGTCCTCATAGGACGTACCCTCTAACTCGTATCTAACGTAAACGAGCAAATTGGCCAAATCGACTACAGACTCATCTAATTGCAGTGAAAAACATCTGCTCATCTTAACGCGCTCTATCAGTGTACTTTTGATATAATCCTTCATTTCAATTAATCTATGAATGACTATGTCTTTCAGGGGGAGGGGGGCAGCAGGTCGAGCTGTTTAGCAGCTTTTTCTCTACACATAATACGTGTCAGCTCTTTTGCCAATGGTAAATAAGGTTCTTCAAAAATAGTGTAGCTTACCTGCTTTAGCAATACGCAAGCTTGCATTTTTCCGCGTTTCCGTTTTTATTTCCGTATTTATTTAAAGTTTTTATTTCATGCGCATGGGAGCGAAACACAGAGACGCTCGGTGTATTTTTCTCAAATTAGAACAGTTCTTAAATATTTTTCTGCTATCACGCTTTCGTGTGCTCACAAGATGACCTGCGTTCGTAGCACGTATTTCTATGCATTCCTGTGTTTACAACGTTGGCATTGTTCCAAAATCACGCACATTCTCCTTTCTCCCTATTTGCTGGAGATACAGTAGCTTTTTTTAAATACAATTGGTCACTTGCATCCGTAGCACGCATTCCTATAGAGTGGTATAGAATTACAGAGTATCTCTTGTGTCCACTGAAGTATTAGTGCGCACTGTATCGTAGTACGTAGGCTGCATATTCGACACGTATTAAAATACAAAATATGAAAACCCGTCCCGATTTTTCAGCGCACATGACACAGTTCCAGGGTCATTTGGCGTACCACCTGGCGGCACTCCACGTACCACTGCCGGTACGCGTACTACAGTTTGAGAACCACTGTTTTAGAGGATAGGAAATTATTATTTTTTTTAAAGATGTAATCTAATAAATGTGCATTGTGAAATGTAATATAGTATTGTTCAACGTAATTGATTATTACAGGTTATTTTAAAACCTAAAACCTATCTACCTAGTTATCTATACCAACTGTCTTATCAACTTATTTATTGTCTAAAATTCATTGTCTGTTTATCAGCTTACAAAAATTATCAACATACAACTAATTCTTCATTTAGGCTAACAGGCCCAGTAATTATCAATAAATTAAATCCATTTAGATACACATTTAAAAAAACCTTTTATTGACATTACTCACTCTATGAGAATGAGATGAGATAGTTTGTACAATGTACAATGTTTTAGTTCAAATTTATTTTACTTTTTGAAATGACAGAACAGTCACAGATACAAACATTTTAAAATATTTACTAAAAATCTTTTCCGGTATGTAATGTATCACTTTCTCAAACTGAACCTTTTTTTGTCTGAATGTCCACCAAAGTAATTACTAAACAGAGAGTATTTTTTTCTGTTTTCAGACTTCAACAAAAGCTACTTAATTATATCAGTACTGACTATAATAAAATGGTTTTAATCTTTTAATCACACAAAATTAAATCTTTGAGTAAGTCATTACTGGCAGCACATTATCTACAGCTTTATGTGTGATATAAATGTTCCTTTGTTCTACCACACATGTATCAGGGCCCTCAAGGGGGAGAAAAGTCTATTTTAAAATTTCTGATTTCCTGTACTGCACATTATCTTCTATGAGTTGCCAGTTTCAAATGTGGAAAACTAAAAAGAAAGAGACGTTGGGCTCCTGTATGATAAGTCATTGTTAAAAAGAACAGAAGTCTGCTAGAAATGCAGCTTGAAGTGCAGTGGTTAGCATCACTGCCTCACAGCGCTGGGGCCCTGATTTTAATTCCTGAGGGGCTATCCATATGGATATTGCACGTTCCCCCGGTATTCATGTAAGTTACCTCCAGATGCTCTAGTGTTCTCCTATAGTCCAAAGACATACTAGTTTGCTAATTGGTTTCTGGGAAAACGTACAATAGTGTAAGTGTGTCTGTATTTGTCTGTGTGTGCTCTACGATGGATTAGCATCCCATTCCATGGTGTATCCTATTGTAACGCTTACGGCCGACAGGTACTGTGTAAGAGCCGGCGTACCAGAGCAGGTGACGTCACCGCCCTTCCCTGTGATAGCAGGACTACAGCTACTGGGCTGTAGAGAGGTCTCTCTTTAGCTCACGGGGCTAGGTCGCTGCAGAGAGATGCGGGAGTCCTGGGTTCGAGCCCCGGACGGTGTGGGGCCAACCTGATGCGGCAAGGGCGCCCGCCTGAGCCCCCGTTGCGTTACACTATCTTGTGCCTGTTGCTTGCCAGCATAGGCTCTGGCTCCCTTGCAACCCTGTATAGATAGAGCAGAATGGATGGAAAGTGGATATAAAGTGCTGTGTTATTTATTTTTAATTTTGTACAGTATTTGAGGTTTTTGTTTTACTTGGCACTAGACAGAATGAATAGGAAAATAGATTATAACATCATAAAGGAGACAGTACACTACAGCACATTTTTGACTGCCAGTATGCCTTGTGGAGGCCAGCTCTTGTAGAAGAGGAAGTGAATTAATCAGTCATCAGCATCTCATCTGGTGTCTCGAAAGGTCTTCCATTGCAGTGAATAAGTGACAGTTTTTTGATGTGTCCAAAGGGAACTAGTTCTTTACCACTAAATTTGTGTCACTTTTGACCTAAACCACCTATGATCTCCAATGGCAGAATAGGCAAGTGTTTTGACAGGCTAGTGAAATGACATACTCTGTCACCAAGATCATTAACTTGATTTTCTAAAACCATTCATGTTGTTGTCCTGAAGCATTGCTTTTGCTGTTTTTGAAAAGGCATAAGGAAAAAGGACAAACTGTATGCAACAAATACTCCTTGCAGAGTCTGACATTTTTTAATTAGCAGGTTTTGTAGTCAGGTTGGAAAAGTTTGATCTCCTCACACACTAGGCCTGAGGCAACCTGATCGCCTTCATGGCTGAACTTTATACAGTACACCCCGCTGCTCAGAAACTTCATGCTCACAGCTTCTCAGACATTTATACCCCACCTTCCCACTATAACTAACCACTGATGTCACACAGCCCTTAGACTGTGCACAGTCTAATCCCATCATTATACCTACATTACTCTATGAATAATATGCAGCAATTACACTTTCTGAGTGCCAGCAAACAAGAGTTGAACAGCATGAATCACAATGGTCTGCCTGCTATATTAAGAACAAACAACAGCATTTTGGGTGGGGCAGCACCATATACACTGGGTTTTCTGAAAAGGTTTGAGTATGATGATTTCCTTGTTTTAATGCCATTCTGTGCTGGGAGTACCTGCACTAAATAGCATTCCGATGAGACATAAAACCGAGGTCCTGACTCTCTGTGGTCATTACAAATCCCAGGGTGTTTCTCGAAAAGAGTAGAGGTGTAACCTCGGCGTCCTGGCCAAATTTCCTATTGGCCCTTACCAATCATGTAATCGCATCATCCAGGTGGGGGCTGCACATTGGTGGTGGGGGAGGGGAGTCCCCCTTACCTATAAAGCGCTATGAGTGGAGTGTCCAGAAAAGTTCTATATAAATGTAAGCAATTATTAATTATTATTATTATAAATTAATGGGAATAAAAAAGGAAACTGCAAAATTTAAAAATGCATTCAATTATACAGATTCAATGCTAAAATATATAGTGTTTTCTTTTTCCTGTTTGATTTGATTTTTGCTGCCTCTTTTTAAATTATATTTTAGTACTTCTTTCAATTTTGGCTTTGGTTTTAGATTAGGCAGCTAGAGTGACTGAAACCAACACATGCAATCTACGCCATTCCGTGCACTGTAGATCTAGCTTGCCATGATGTACAACATGAAAAAATAAGAAGCCATGAAACCTGCCATAAGACAGCAATCCCTTGGTGACCATTTTCCAGCTTTGCTCCTTAACCTCTTCATGATAAAATTCAGAAGTTCCCGAAAAAGAGAGAGTTGTGAGCAGTGTAACGCTTTAAGACGCAGAGAAGTTGGAAGTTTTGAAATGAAGTTACCAGCAACAGGTCAGGGCTGCCAAGCCTCTTTAGATTAGATTTGAATTTATGAAGATTACTTTACCTGCCGCTCCACTGTAATCTATGCTGTTGTAGTAATTCACATTGGTGCTCATTTCCAATGCAGTCAAACAGCATCGTATTTCATGATGACAATGTAATCACAGTTCCACATTAAAAAGTCATTATTGTTTAGAATCCAGCTTGGGTTGGAAAACACTTACTATAAAATTCAGCAGGCTTTGTAAATTACGGACAGGTTTACCCAAGAATACAAGGTGCGGTGATTTACACCAGCAACTTACAACCTCA
This sequence comes from Atractosteus spatula, assembly GCF_055471065.1. Lineage (NCBI taxonomy): Eukaryota > Metazoa > Chordata > Actinopteri > Semionotiformes > Lepisosteidae > Atractosteus > Atractosteus spatula. Next base: position 19,081,894 of record NC_142714.1, read on the forward strand.
TTGATTTCTGGGGGATTTTTTTCAAGCCGTTGCACTTACGTGAATTGATGAGTGAGTGATCATGGTAATGAAGTCTGATCTAGGTTTATAAATATAGCGTGAGAAGTAATACTTTAAATAGGTCATAACTTTGCTCTGGTAAATTTTGCCTGTGTTTGTAATGGTAATCTAACCTCAGGTTTTCTGGATGGAGTGAGTGTTTGCTAGTTTGTTTAGATCTGCTATAAATATATGTATGTCACAAACATGACATGCAAGGGATCCAATTAATCTAACCTCACTTGTTACATTGAGCAACAAACCCATTATGCATTTTCTTCCCAAACTAAGTAGATAACTTACAGCAGTTGCAAAAAGGGGTAAAAAGTAGTATTTTGAATTACATTACAATTACCAGAATATAATCAAATGTCTGCACATGACACAGCAGATTCCACTAAAACGATGCACTTTGTATTTCATAATTTTAGTCTGTTTATTCTAAACTGAGTCTATAACCTATTAAAAGTTCTTCATTTGATAGACTAAAGGCATTTTATAATGTTTTTGTTGACACACCTCTGGGTAGGTCTGCTTTTCTTTTTCTTTTTATGCATTTAATGGTTATACAAAACAGGTTTTTATTTAAGTTAAATTGCAGCAGGATCCATTCAGCAAAGCATGCAATATGTATTTTAAACATACAGAGAAATCACTGCAGTCTTGTAATCACATTAGCACTTATAGGCCTTAATTTAGTAAGCCTTAACTTAACTTTAAATTTAGAAGAGCAGTGTTTTTTTTTAGATAAGCTTGCTTGGAAGCTTTGACTACAGTATTTCACTGAAACCTCTAAACCAAAGCGATTTCAGATCAAGACCTTGTGGTCATTGATTTTGACAGTACTGATGGTCCAGGTCAGACAATAAGGAGAGTTTTAAGAGGAAATAAAAGGTGATTTATTTAGTGCTACTGCAACTTTGACATGTAGGCCAAATTACTAAGGTCCTTAGAAGAGGATTAAATCCCAAATAGTGCATAGAAACCAGGACATGAATGGTGTGAAATTACTTGGATGACAACCTTTGTAATAGAATTCTTTGTTAATTGGACTGCATATGTTTCCTACATTTCTTCACCATAAATGAGACAACTTGTAGCAAAGGTTTTTCACATCATCGTTTTTTTTAAGAAATGAGAGCACTTCAGTTTAAGTATTTTATTTAGTAGAATGTTAGGAGTATAAGGGTATCTTCTCCAATAATTGCAAAAAAGTGCTATTATCATAATAAAATAATTTTGCAATGAACGCACATATTTCTTCACAGAAGCCATTTGTCATTACTTAATCAATTTTTGTATCATACCTTTTTACAAATTTGGTTTCAAGACCTATCAATAATGTATTTGAAATGCTCATATTTTCCATTAATTGTAAATTTTCTTTACAAATCAATATTGACCTTGATATGCTGCTTCATTTTTTTCCATTACCCTGTGACACTGTGTTATGTTAGGCCTTTATGTTCTATTGATTCCATTTATGTCTCCTTTTTCGCTCAAAAACAACATATTGGCCACATTACCATTTTTCTTGGATAGATTTGGATGTCCAGAAGCCATCAAATAGCATTATTAAAATGTATACTGTATAAAGAGACGCTGGCTGGCCGAGTAGACATAAAATATATCAAATAAAGCCAACTTATATATAATTATATAATAATATATAATAACATACAAACTTATTCTAGAAACGTAGACATAGCAGCACTAGCACCTTTGAATATGATTATGCGTTATTGCAGACTAGCGATGCCCATGGTTCAAAAGTCTAAGCATAAATGTTACAAATACTGCCATTTTTTGAGTGAGGAGTGGTATTGAGGTAAGCTCGTCTTGTATATAAAACTGGACGATTCCAGTGTTCAGCATTTATCCTGTGATAGCTGCTTAAATCCATTTTGAGCTGATTCAGTAAGTTAAAACCAAACAGCTCTGTAAAAATAAGAATCCATAAGATATCCTGTAAGTCTACTTACTTTTAACTGCTTCATTGAGCTGCTTCATAAGTCGCACACAGCAATAGATCTTGATTGCTTATTTCCTCACCTACTTAACTTGCATTTAATTCCTCTTCTCTTACAGTTTACCCTCTATTGTATTTATGGTTATATCTTTACGTTTTCAATTTCACCATTAGCTGAACAACAACAGATTTTCTGATAAAATACTGTATTACACTGTACGTCAGTATAAAATAGTTGTTTTCTGTATACAGTACGTCTGTATTCAAAATAAGGGCAAGGCTGCATACTTTCTTTTAATTAGAAATTAATATAAAATTAGCCATAGTTAAATGAGCAATAATTACATATTAAATGGAGGTATATAGGTGGAAATTAACACGTTAAAAGCTAGAAGCTAGAACTAAGAACAATAAATGTTTTTTACACAAAGTATTTAGTGAGTCGGCAAAAACCTATTCAGCCATTTTGAAGCTGATGACTCTCTCACGAAATGGCTGGATAAAATCTAAAAATCGAATTATCTGCTAGGAACCAATGACCAAACAGGCCTCTCTGTATTTGTAATGTTTTTCTATGGTCATATGTTCCTTCAGAGATTACTAGCAGTAATTATTGCATTAACTAAATTGTGTAGTCTGAACCGGGGAACAAAATAGTGTTACAACTTTAGGCGAGAAGTGGCTCTTAGATAAAGTTTGTGACACTTGGAAGGGTAAACACTTCAAACTTCAAAGGAGAGGGGATGTTTGCGGAGATCTTGGGGGTCCCTTGAGCAGAAACAATTGTAAAGTTTATCTGAGTATACCTACTGTAGATAAGTTGTGGATTAATGATTGTCAAGAAGCAGTACAGAATCAGACAATATAAGATGACATACAGTAAAGAGCACAAAGAGAGAAAGAAGAAACAAGAAGCAAGACAACAAGGAGAAGAGCAAGGAGTCCAGAGGAGTTGGGACTTGAAGGCGAGAGCCCCTACTTCATGATCATCCAAATCAAACCTGACTGGAGCAATGTATTTGAAACTTGTTAGGGAGAGCATGTTATTTTCTGTTTTTAGGGAACTGGGGTTCCCTGGGTAAAAGATGCCTCAGTTAGAAACGTCCATCCTGCTTAAGGCGCATTTTTATGGATAGGAATATAGGCTACCATTTATTTTGTGGCATCTGGAGTGCAGAGTGAGAGAGATTTAACTGCAGGTTGCTTTATATTTAGTTAGAAGGCATCTCTTCTCTTATGTGGCCTCTGTAGGCATGAAGAGTTTAATGCTTAGTAGCAGTCTAGGGTTTTCTGGGTGACCAGAATGTTAGGCCTCTGAAATGCCTTGTTTGTAAATACTGTACATAAAGAAACTTGTATGTTTTGTTGTGTGTAGTGTAGGTTGTGTTTTTTCATTGTAATAAATATTTGTTTAACCAAGGGTGCCTGGTTTGTTACTCCTCTCAACAAAGTTGTGCCAGAGAACAAAGAATTCATGTGCCTCTAATAACCAGCCACTCAGGTACAGGTATATGGCTAGAAAATCACTTACAAGTTGGGGGTTATGAATAATTATTTCACTGATTGACTAAACCGCTCGGTCAATTCTTGATTTTCACCATTTTCGTAATCCCCCATTTGTAATGCTAGTTTGGTGTTGTTATAGTACCAGCATTCTGCCGCCAGAGGGCACCGAAACTGAGAGTACGTACCTCATCCACTCCGGGGAGGTGTAGGTTAATCAGACCTCATTAACCCATTACCACCCCTCCCCTCCAGCCTATTTAAACCCTGCTCTCTGTTCCTTCAGTGTTCAGTATTGGTTTAGACCTTGTGAGCTATACACCTTTTCCACTATGATACCTACCCTGTAATCCTTCTTGGCTATTGGATTTTGGCTCCCTTTTGACCTTGATTTGTCTCGGACACCTTTGCAAAGTTTCTCTTTGTATCTGCAACCTTCTTTGGCTTCTTGACCTTTTGCCTGTCTTTTGACCATGACATTGGATTTAGTTGTTGGTTCAGTATCTCGAGATACCTTACCCACATACGGTCCATACCTTTGCTAATAGCTGCTCCGCAGCGTAACAGGTATGTTTTACATTAGGAAAGACACATGGATGTTTAATATGACCTTCTCACATAGTGCAAAACTATTTTTAATGTAATTTGTTTTTTTTTAATTATATTCCCCATTTAAAATGATAAATTGTTATACAATGCACTGCTGCAACCTTCAATATACCAGAGGTATAGGCACCTTTTGCACTTTCTTTTGAAACACATACCTTTGAGGCATCCAACTCTCTTTGAAAAGCATGATGCAACTACATCACACGAGCCACAGAGTGGACCACTAATATGGCCGATTGGCCACTAAAAAATTGTTATATGGCAAGCATACATACTCAGGTTAACTGAAGCTCACCAAGCACCAATGGCATATAACCAGTTGTCATTAAGGTATTCTGGACTCACGATCAGTTGATGATCTTGATTTGCACTGCAGGGACCTGCTCAGCTTTTAGCATGTTCCATACTTGTACGTTATTTGCTAAGATACTTAAAGACTTAAGTTATTTTTTATTTTTTCCATTCAGCATCAATGATTTAAGTTTCACTGTAATTGAAATAGATCAAACTATGCAGGTGTTTGCATCACAAAAATACTACCTGTTGTGCTCCTGACTCAATCCTCAACTCCACCAAAAATAATTTGTAATTGGATAACATTTATCCTGCTTATCTTGAGAACCAAAAGTCCTTGAAGAGGACTCCTTGACTCTTTAGCTTTTTAATATTGATTTAGAGTCATCATGAGAATAAATCAGCTGGGGTTCCATGATTACTTGTTACAAGTTGATTTATAACTTTATTTTAATTATCTTTTAGATTGTTTCTGTGAGCTGTGTGAAAGGGGCAAGAGGATTGGGAGGTCTCCAGTGGTTTCCTCCAGTTTGTCTTTGCCGAGCCTGAATAGAGAAATTGTTGTGCTGCCTGACATTTAATCAAAGCTCATCTAAAAGTCAAGATTTCAAGACAAACAGAGTAATCCACAGTTCATGTGCAATGTAACATTATTTTTCATTTTTAAAATGAAAAGGAGATTTTCGGTTTTGATGATGTCACAAGATCCACTTCTCCATAGAAACTGCTGCTGCTGTTTTCACTATTGCTATGACTGTATTTAAAACAATGAATAATGTTTTGTGACTATTCATAAATATTCCAATTTAATCTGCCACACATTAATTGATTTTATGGTTACTGCTATTGTTACTAACATTGCAAATTATACTTTTTTATAATTTTCTTTCTGTATAAAATATGTACCAAATTACTGTACAATCACTATTTTTCTGTCTTTGGCAGTCTAAAGTTTTATGTTTTTATGTATTTCATTTAACATTTAAACACCCTGATATTATAATTCATAACTTGCTTTTGCTGTGTGGAGTTTGCGTGTTCTCCCCATGTTCAAATGGGTTTCTGCTGGGTGCTTTGCTTTCCTCCTATAGTCCAAAGACATACTCATACTGTAGGTTAACTGGCTTCTGGGAGAATTGGTCCAGATAGCTTATTAGAAAATTAAAAAACACCTCAGTAAATTCATAGCCAGTAGACAACCAACTCCTTCCCCCCAATAAATAACAACTATGCCTAGCATAGAAAGCAGGGCACAATAAATCCTTAGCAACAGAACATTACTTCCAAGAAATAAACAGATGCAATAGGAAATACAGGCAGATGACTCTTTGCGTGCTGGGGAGCTGAGGCAATTTATCCCTGTCTACTAATGTTTACAAACATATTGTAAACAAGCAGCAATGAAGAGCTCTTTTCTCTGGGGTAAACATATGCGTCCCTAATACTGATTAAATGTTTTATTCTGTCTGAGTGTCTCTCTTGGCCCATCAGTGAAAGTGCAGGAGAAGGGGGAAAGGGAACAGCCATAATAAACTGATACACATCACAGCGCTTGAGTTGTGTCTGTGTAAACAAAGAAACCATTGCAATAACAATTCCCCTTTAAAATCATTATACATTATAAACGTTCGTGTATCCTTACAGGCAGCATCTAGATAAACACGGACAGAAAGGGCCCTGAGGTGTGTATTGCACTGGACACTAGGTGGCCATTTATAATGGCATTAAGCTGTTTTAATCAGTTGTTTTTGTCTCATTAATTGTTAATATGCCTAGTTCACACAATTAACTATTTTAGTGCTCAAGGGATAGAGGTGTGCCAAAATTAAAGAACATAAATGCTTACTACTGTAGGTTCTTGACAACTGCCAAACAGAGTAAGTTCTAATGTACTGGGAACGGTACAAGTTAGTTCAGAAACAAGGCTATATACAGAATTTAGTTTATATACACAGGCTTTCCTGTAAAACAATATTTACTGAAAAAGATTCACCAACAAAATGCACACCAGTTTTTTTATTAACCTGAATTTGAAATATATAAATAAAAAATTCAAATTGTCTTTGTAAAAGAGAACAGTGAAATAATAGCACAAAATGTAACTCATGTGGCATATGTGGTTAGACCCTCTTGTCACAGACGCCTTGATCAATACAACTCAGACAAGTACTACAGCCATCATGGTAAAAGATTTTCAGTACTGAGTTGAAATACCCTTGGTCTTGGAGTCATAAGGAGTGAAATCTCTCCATTTCACCCTATGTGATCTGTTATAATCTTCCTGTCTAGCCTCTACAAGAATTTCAGCAACTGGTAGGCATCAATTTGTTTGATCCAAGTCAGGGTATCCATGTATTGTACTGTACGCAGTAGGATAATGGATTTTGATTCTCTGAAGATGAGATCAATCATTCAAATATGCACAAAAGTGTTTTAGGGGGCTGCAAAGACAGCTTCTGCACTGTAATGTTCATAGTCTTCAGTCTTATCAATTTCTTTTATTGGTCAACAACAATATTGTTAATCAAAGTAAAAAAAGAGATAACCATTAGTTGGGCACACTGAACTAAAATAAAACAAAACACAATTCAGTCTATACTGCAGACTCCTGCTAGGCAATAAAAAGAGGCTATTGTACTTTGACTCCATTAACTAGCCAGTGATACATAATCTTTAGTGATGGTTTTGTCTTCCCTCAACAAGATGGCACAATTAAAGGAGCTTTATGTTGGCTGTTAGAACATCCCTGTGGTTGGGAGACCATACTTCACACAAAGAATTTCCTTCAATCTGTCACAGCATTCAGATGCACACATTGGAAATTAAGCTGCTTTATTATTTATAAGAACTTGGGTAAAGACCTACTTTGAGTGGTTTGACTACATAGAGCACAGATTCATTTGGATTGATTTGAGAAGGGTGCATTTATATTCATATTATATTAACATAAAGCACACTGTGAATGGGCACATAGCATAGGTCTCATATGTGCTACACAATACTGTACTTCCAGCACAAACTATTCAGAAATCCAGAAAATGGCAGACAAATCACATTTACCAGATTGAATCTGTTAGGAAAATCTTTGGAATGCATCATTAGTATTGTTACATACAGTACACATACTGTATACAGTGCCATATAAATGCTTTGACAACCGGTCCAAGGTTCACATCAGTGCTTACATATAAATTTAATAATAATCTTTTATCCAATATTAATATTGTAACACAACAGGGGTTCAGGTGGGCACCCTTGCCTTCTGCCTACACAGGTTAGCCCCGCACCGTAGGGGATGCAAACCCAGGCCTCCAGCATCCCTCAACAGAGACCCAGCTTGTTGAGCTAAGGAGAGCTCTCTCTACAACCTGCTGGCTGTTGTCCTGCTATTACAGGGAAGGGCGGTGACGTCACTGCTCTGGTAAGCCGGCTCTTACACACCACTGACGGCCGTATGCGTTGCAATATAAAGCACAGCATAAACAAGCATATAATATAAACAGTTACTGTACTTATTATGTGATAATGACTCCCACATTATCTCATTAAGGCAAATTCATGTTTCATAATCAATTATGAATTAATGTTTTCTGTTCTTCACCTAAGGTATGTACACCTATTTTAGGAAGAAAAAGCTGTATTCAGATATAGTCATATATCCCATAATACGGATATGCTTTTTTTGATCACAGATCTTAACCTGACTTTTCTTTATTGAAGTATTGTTTATATTACTGCTTTGTATCCACACTTCATACTGCTTTAATTTGTATTATTTAATTTTAATTTGCTCTTCCATTTTGTTTTAGATTTTATCTTTGGATTTTGTCATTTTATGTTGTCATTGTGTCTGCACATTTAGTCCTCATATTTACATTCAGTATCCAATGTTGATATCATAAGGATACCATTTGTAGTATCACTGCTATTTTTCTTCTTAATTCAGAACAACCAAATTATTATATCACAATTCACATGTGAACATAGAGTGTAGAGGCTGGTTTCCTTCAACCATTGTTTCTGCCTGGATTCTCCACCTCCACAGGGGATAACTAAGGCCACCTATGATAAGGTAGAAGCTAGAGTCCATACCAAAGTACACAGTGGACCACCATTACAAAGTACCAGCAAAAAATGGAAATGATCTTACTATAAGAAGATATAAGAAGATGGGCACAGTGATGAGCATTTCATAAGTAATGTACAGTAATGTTTTTGTTATTTATTCTGAAATGAGCAAGACAAGGGTTTCTCTTTTTAAATTAATTTGGTCACCACATTCTTTGTCTAATGCCTCCTTAGTTCCTAAATCTGTCTGTGCTATTTGGTCAGGATCTGTATTTCTCAGGTATTTGGTCATCCTTACATAATCGCAGATAACCACACAAACTTCTCCTTATAAAAGATGAGAAATACTCATTGCCATGCTGAAGAATACACGTAGCCAATATTATTACCACAAGCTTACCTCTGTCATTCTAATTTGTAGCTGAAGCGATCGGTAGGCTATTGCAGTAATTTCACTAATGAATGCTATTAAGGTTCCCATAAACAAGAGAACCCAAGAGGGCAATTTTTCATGTTAAATCTCCAAGCGTACTCTTTAAATCAATATTACGCTGTAGTTCCTTCTACTCTTCCACGAGAATGTGTAGAAGCTCAGAGTAGGAAATTGGAGTGAATGACACGGCCAATGAATAATGTCAATAATTTAAAAATATTAATTATTCTATCTTGTTAAGTTAATTCTCTGCTCAGTATGATTGAATGTTTGTCTGCTGGCCTCAATCTGAAATGTCTGATTAAAACAAGGAAAAATGATAGGAGTCTAAGTGAACTTAGACTGAATTAAATTAAGCGTGGCTAGGTGACTTGTTGGGTGTCCAGGGTGACGGAGTAAAGAAAATGTTGTCAGACCTTGGTGAAACTTTGCCCTAATCACTTTTTTTGTCACATAGATAATTAACCCTTGATTTTAAGTCCCCCATTCAGTAGCTAAACTAGATATATAGCAATGTTTTAATGACTAAAAAATGGCTTTGCTTCCTAGGTTTGGGCAGACATAGTGTGATACCAGTTAAGACATACTGTAGTACTTGTTTTTTTGTCACTGAAACGTGGGATGTAACTAAACCTCACTGATTCTCTTGGGGAAAAAAAAGATATCAAAGAGTGCTCATGGAATATGAGAGGCTGGCAAGGACATCTGGGTATCTTTGTCTTACATGTAGATTGCTTTAATTGTCATATGTTTGCTTTGCTTTAATATTTAATTTTGCATATATTTTGCATATTGTGACTCCATTTTGAACTCCTGCACTTCTTTATATTTCATTTCTCAGAAATATATTTGGAAATAGATGAAGGCCAGTTAGCTGGCATTCTAGAAATTTGTCAGTGTGCAAGACAGGCACTCGCACACATCAGTGCTTACAGTAGATGTGTTTACTAATGGTTACAGTTTTAATATTTTATAATGGATAAGATTAGAAGGCCTTTCCTGAAGAGTGATTCCCCAGACAGAAAAAGATGATAATGTACAGGTATATTATCATCCCTGCAGTGGAGTGTAAATTATTATTTTAGTATGAATTGTGCACTAACACCTTTGCATACCTGACAATTTGTTTTTCTTTCTGTGTGTACTGTTAAGTTTTGGCTCGGGCTTTTCTGTTTTTCTTTATCTCATTGAAATTCTAAACTGTTCCTGATTTGCATTTCTATGGACTGTAGCAGGTAAATGGATTAAAAATATTAATTACAGATGTTCGTAATCCTCCCAACTGTTTCTTTAATGCCGCAGATTATGAGCTGGATGAGGCCAAACCTTACTAGGTATTTAACAGGAAAATCCATTTTAGTCTAGATAAATAGAAGTATGTGAGGAAATGCCAAAGGTCACTAAACCTAATCTCATTAGAGCTGCAAAGTGCCACTTGCACTCTATTTTATCAGTAAATAAATTCACAGAATATGGTAGCCTGTAATTAGATTATCATATTTTTCTTAAATTCTCACATGCTTGAAAGAAACAGAAAGGTATTGCTAATTACCAGGAAAAATCAGGCAATTAACATTTTGCCATGCTATGTTTGAAAATGGAAATTGTTTAGCATTCTCTTAAAATTTTTCCTAGGATCTGGAACTAAATTCATTAAATCGACAATCAGCAGAGGGACTTAGAGTAATTAATTCAGGCAGCAATCAGGCAGGAGTATTTACTCCAGATTTCTAGATGTGCTGCTTTTTTAAATTACAGATAATCCTAATGTAATACAGTATATGCTCGTTCTGCTTTGACTATTTTCAACAACAATAAGTACATTATTTAGTGCCTTTTATTGTCGTATTTGTTAAAATTCAGGCATGCCTTAGAGATGGAGCAAGAGTAATATTCACTGTGTACTCCTAACAGGCACACAAAAAGAAATAAACTAACAGAATCATTAACTTGGATGTGTAGAACCAATGAATTATGTTCTTTGTGAACTCTATTATTGTAATCTACTGGGACATTATGGAGATAATGGTCTACTGAATGATTTTTTCAAAACCTTATTTGTTTTTTCCATTTCTTTATAATAGTGATAAATGTTGCTGAAACAGAGTATTGAAAGTACAGATAAGATCACTTTATTGGCTGTATACAATTTCTTGTATTAGAAATTTGTCTTTTCGCATACCCCAACTTGCTCTCCATGAGACACACAGACAGGGAGAAAAGCTTGGGGTCAGAGCTCAGAGTCAGCCATTTATATGGTGCCTCTGGAGCAGTTGGGGTTAAGGGCCTTGCTTGGGGGCCCAACGGAGTAGGATTCCTCTGCTGGCCGCGGGACACGAACCGGCAACCTTCCAGCCACAGATCCTTAGCCAAAGAGTGACCGCACCCCCTTATTATCAAGGGAGAATAAGAAAATATTTTTGGATTAGAACAAAGCTTTTAAGTGATCAATTACTGATTTAAAAAGAACATCAGAAACGTCAACATATGCAGTGTCATAAAAAATAATACCATCAGTTCAGGTCCGTACACTACTAGTATTGCTGCATTGGAAAAACTTCATATTGCAGCAAACACAGTAAAAGCCCAAGAGTTATGTAACTTATGGATAAGGGAACTTAAAATAATACAGGATCACAAAGAATGTTGGTGAATTGTAGTTGTGGATTCCCTTCAAGAAATCGTTTGATCAATATGTTACTGCAAACCAATAAGTATCAAGCTCAATGTTTTGGACCTGATATGACCTTCCATTTTTTGTTACTTGTTGTTAATAAAAGACACTAATTACTTGTATTTCATTTACTCTATTCATTGCATCTCCATTTTCTTGACTTGATAGGACCATATTAATGCTGAATGATTGCTGTTACTCCAGGCTATAAGATTTCTTTCACAACAGAAGATAAATATCATCCAATTTGAAGCTTATTGTGATATTTTCTTACAGCTATGTCTTCAAGAAGATTAAGTAGTGGCCTCATTTTCAAAAAGAATATTGTGACTAGTGTAAAATAATTTAAAAAATATGTGTGGCAGCATTTTGTTACTGATAGAAAGGCAATACATAACTTAATATGACTGACATGCCATCATTCTGCTATTGTGTGAGAGAATCAATAAAGTCAGGCCCACTAGTTTCATTGAGATTGTTTCTTAAGGAGGAGGGATATACCATTAATTTCACAAACCCACAAGAGTTATGATTTTAGGTTCTATGAATCAGGGTAAAATGTGATAAAGGTTTCTTTGGTTGTCAAGTCCCCACTAGTTGGCTTGATGAAGTGAGAAACATTAGGCCTTCTGAGCACATAATTATTCCCAAGGATTAAAGACAGTTACTGAATTAGACATCAAAGTCAAAGATGGGGAAATAACAAAAAGGCAAAGTCAATAGACACTACCTTTTCACCACAACTGTCGAAACTTGGAGCCACCACTTGGTACAATTTGCTACTGAATGTCAAGTAAAAAGCTGTTCTTCCTGCCTTTGATGTCTATTTTTCTAAATTCAATACCTGGAAAACAAAATCTTTTGGAAGTGAAAAACAGACAATAACTGGAACAATGAAAACAAAACTAGATGTGTAACTGCCTTGCCTATTTAAACCAAGTACTAAAATGGATTAGCAGCAGCTACTTCGCACAGCTATTGACTTATATCACTGGCAGCACCTTTGGTCTCTCTGCCAGACCAATGGCTAACTGCAGTCTAATGGGGCATCACAAACAGACTTGGACAGCAGCATGTGATGTTCCGCTTTGATCTGTGATTGTGGTAATTCTACCTTCTGCCCTTCTACATTTTGCTTACACTGAAGTCTAATTCAGCAAGTCAACTGCAAGCATGTGCTCAGTTTATGAAACAGAAAGTCAGTGGCAAATGACAGCACTTACCTAAAGAAAGCTCTTGTGCAAATTTGAAGGCTGGTGTATTATTATCTGTAGTAACAGTAGAACTAGTAATTAATACATGTCAAATGGTATTGAAGACTTAGCAACATTAGATTTCATGGAAGAATGTTTGTGTGCTTCTGCCTCTCCTGATTATTTTTAATGTCACTCATTATGACTTCCCTGAGGGGGATGAGTCAGAACACTTGTCTGTTTGTACATGATATCATTATGATGTCGTCTTTCCATTAACCTTCTTCTGCTCCCTAATCTGCCTCATCTTCCTAGCATTTCTTCTGTGAATTACAGTGGGATAAAACATAAATAAATCTTAATGCAATGGCTAGAACCTGAAAACACCAATAGTTCAAATCATGTGTGAACAATGTCAGTCAAGCTTCAACTGTTTGGGCTACCCTTTCGCCATTCCTGTTAAGGGGAGATTAATCATATTATCTTGATATTTGTACTGAAATATTGCCCAAAATAGACATATGATGATAGAAAAATCCTTTGAAAATTATTTGAAGTGTAACTAGATTGTAAGCAAGAATGGGTAACACATGCAGTGTTGTGTAATTTGCTGCAACACAATGAAACTTTTTTCCTGTACTGTTCTTAGTGTTACCCTAATTGCCCAATGTGCTGCCCATCCTTCATTTCCTACTCTTTCGTCATACATTAAGCCAAATTGTTGCTAATGAATCATTACCAGAACAAGTTGTGGATAATTAGGGTCCACGCCACATTACACATGTTGGCATCATATAGTCTTGGCTTTTTAGTTGGCTTGGGTTACTGGCACCCCCTTTGCCCCTGCATTTCCTTCCAGAGCAATCCTCTACTGTGACTAACTGAAATCTCATGGTGATATTTTACCAAGTAAGATAAATAGTACCATTTGAATGGGCATTTCGCCTACCCCTGGAGGAAACTACTTAAACATGCATTGAGGCTCAGCCAACATGCAGCTTCCAAGCCTGGAGATGCCTTCTGTATTTAAACCCATATGTTCACCACACTAACCAACTGCTGAGAACTTTGTTAAGCTGTAACAGAGTGCAATCAGTCATTAGTATAAATAGAACTACAGATTGTGCTGTATCTCTTGGATCTGCAGACTGATATTCTAATAAGTCACTTCAGTATAAATTGCTGAAGTTTGTGCTTATTAGGTTCTAAAATGGGTGGCCAGTAAGACTTTCTGTCTATGATCCTCAGTGAATTATGACTCACATATTTCTCCCATCATACCAATCTCACTGTAATTAACATAAGTCAATTTGCTCAACAATGAAAAATACACCACAAGATTACAGAGAGAAGCTCTTATGATTAATGTAGTCAGTGCTTGTATCACCATGGCAGTTATTTCTTAAAATTCTACATATCTTTGAAAGACATAGTAAATCATCAATTTCCATGCTGACTGATCTGACACTTTATGTACAGTATACAGTAACTTGGACAATATACCTGAGAGACCATGCCTAACTTAATTTAACAGCATAGCTGTTCACTTTGAGCCTTAGCTTTCAAGAGATGTTTAATATCTCAGATAAAAAACAAATATCTGTAAAAAAACTAAAGAAATTTGATCAAATATGGTCAATCACAGCAGTCTGTACACCTGTTATATCTGTTGCAAGGGCACACCTGAGCATTACTCACTGTATTACTCTGACTCTGCAGAGCCTGCCTTGTAATGATGCAGTGACTTATAATCTCTAAGTAACTCTAGCATCAGCATTTCACAGAAAGGCCGTGCTGTCTCCTGGGCCAGTGACCTAATCACTGGAGCTTGCAATGAGAACACTAATCCATCAAAGTGACACAATCAATCCCATGTGCAGAGGAACTGTATTTAGTATGTGTTTTCAAACAAATACGGCACTTCCTTGTGTTTGCCGAATAGAATCACGAAGGCTTAACAGGCATTAAACAATGACAGTGTAAATCTCCATCAAAAATTACAATCAGGAAAAACTTTAGGTTTATTATACACCATTACCTCATAATACACTGCTTTACAAAGGAGATTTGTTTTATGAAAAAAAAGTAAAGCCATTTCTTTTAAAGTTATAATGCCATTTCTAATCTCATAATCAGTCTCCTGTTTCTGCCTCAGAATCCCCTGGTAATCCCATTACCGCTTCGGCATCAAACTGTTGTTCTGTACTGATGCATTTTCAACCGAATGGAACTGACTGAGAGAAAATATAGATTTAATCAGGAGATATGCAAGTCATTGATTTTTTTTTTCTTGTTACATTTCAAATGAGATTTCTATTGATTTGATAAACTCTGGAGGTCCAAAAAAAAGAGTGTGAGGTGAAGCAATGCATTACATTTAGTTTTTCCTCTTGAGCAATACCCCACGTGGAATTCCTACGGTTCAATTTCTCGCCAATTCTGTGGCTGCTCTCCTCTCTGCAGTTTCAAAGGAGTTGATACGAATGAAGTCCCCTGACTGTTTTTCATGACAATGCCTGATGTCTCAAACCACCCCCCAGCAAAAAACGCTCACTGAGCAAAACACATACAGTATTTTGTTTTATCTTAATTGACAGCTTGTGCTGAAAGGGATATGTCAGCATTAGTTTGCTCCTGAGATATTAGATTTACCAACATGCATTCATGTTGTTTCATACTAACGCTAAATGGGGAGCTGCACTAGAGAATGTATATGGAGCTAAAAGCCAATGGGGTTTATTCAGATACAATGCAGTTAAATAATTCTAAGTGGGGATTAAAACAGTAGGCCCTTATGTAAAATGGATCATGATCATCCACAGTAAATTATGTAATAAAAACAGAAGAAAACAGTAAAATATGAGATTTCTGAAATTAAGTATGTATGTAAAATCAAATAGTCTTTTATTTTGCATCATTAAAGTTAAAACATATTATGCTATAGCATTAAATTTTGGAATACTCATTATTTTAAAACTTGTATGGGAAGTATGAGGACTGTGCATGCTTTGTCTTTCAGAGGCTCTCATCATTTTTACATTGATGATTTTCACATCTAAAGCAGAGTTACTATCAAATGAGAGAGTGACGCAACTCTTATCACTGCTAGTCACCACTATATTGCAAGCCTAAGGTGTCTTCGCAAAGCACACTGAAAAGTTGACTTCATGATAGTAGTTTGCAGAATGCTGGTCACTATCATATCTCTGGCTTGAGCTGCTGATATCGCAGTTGTAATGCTCAGCCCTGGCTACTAACAATGAACTGATCAAGGTGCTCTTGGATTTTCTGTTGTGCTTTCTAGTCAGGTTTAATACGTTTTCTAAAATCTTTAAGAAAATACCTGTGTTTAACAGGAAGGAGGTTAACTTTTAATGAATAACTAGCTTTAAACAAATCAGGAAAAGCTACTTTAAAAAATGTTTCAGTGACTGTCTACCCTGTGGCCATTTACTGAGTATGGGGCTAGAGATATGTTTTATATTTATTTTTAACATGTCCTCTGTAAATCCATGCTGTATGCCTAATTTAAAACGCTTACAGCATTTTTACATTTTCCTGAGGCATGTGTAAGTGGGCAGAAGGTTTAGACAAGATGGAGATCCTTGTCTGAACTACAAACCCTACAATGCTGTGGGGAATTGGCTGCTGCCCTCAGTCACCTGACCATCTGAGAGAAGACAATTGGTCAGGTGATGATTAAAAACCAAGAAGAAGAGACTTCTGGCCTCTAGTCTGATCTGCCATCTGGATACAGAGTGCAGATCGTCTGCTGAGCAAATCCACCATTGAAAGAAGGAAGTGATTGACCATGGCCCTGTGGAAGCTATATGTAAATTCTGAAAGACGTCTCTCACAAACAAGACTTCTCTAAAAGTCATTTTAACACAGACTGGCACTCTGAAGGGCGCCTGCTGAAGACAGCCTGCATTAACCTTGCAGAATTGCCATTGCTTGCAGAAGTCTCCCCTTCAGGTAGCACAATAAATAAGAGGGAAAATTAGGGACAATATTTACTGAGAGCAATTAAACATGCAACAAATGAGCATTGGAGACAATAGAACTAATTGTGTTTTAATGCCTCTTAGTATATAAAAGAATATGAGGAAGATAGCATTTTTCCTTCTCCTGGATAAAGAAGGCCAAGTCTGTTCAGAGGTGAACAGTAAGGCTGAAAAGGTCTGCTGGAGGGGGGGCATCAGAGGCTGCCAACAAGATAGTGAGTTTGATCTTAGTGGGAGGGAACACAAGCTGGTCATAGCACTGAGGGTAAGACTGAGAAAAATGCAAAGAGGCAACGTGAAAGGAAGCCTCTACTGTATAAAGATAGAATTTTAGATTTCTAAACTGTCTTCTAGTTTCAGCATAAGGAAGCAGATTAGCCAGGGAGGGAACCTCAATGCAAGAATGTAACTTACAGCTCAAAAGAAGAAATATATTTTCTTTTATTTTGAAATGAAACAAAACTTTAGGACCTGTGTAAATAAAACGGTTTGGAAAAAATGGTTATTCTCCCCAAAATTTTTCCCTTATATAAAAAACAATAACAGTGTTGGTAGTTATATACTGCACAGTAGTTGATAAGATGACTATTTGTTGATGTACAGTACACTTTTACTTTAAGCACCTTAGATGACTAAGAGAAGGCCTGAAGGAGATGATGCAATTTATCACAGCTGAGGTAAGTATTTATCACAAGGTAAGTTTCCTTTTAATTAAAAATATTATAGGACCTTTTAACAATGAAGGCTGAAGATACTGATCTTTATATATGTGTAAAGCTGTTTTACTGTTGTTCAGTAGTGTAGAGCAATAAATAAGGCTCTGTACTTGTAACAGGAATGTTGTGGATTCAAATCCCATGTGAGACAACGCTAATGTACAGTATACTTGAGTACAAATGGGTGTTATGGATGGGTACGTTTTTTGGATAAAAAACATCAGCCAAATAAATTGTTAGTACTGTGATTTGTTTAATATAATTTGCCAGCTTTGTTCATCAGCTTCATTTTGAGTGTATGTTAAGTGGCTGATAGCACTAATGCTTGGTTATAAGCATTGTACTCAAATTGCAATAGTAAGTTGAAACAGTAAGTAGCTGTTGTGTAGTAATGTAGAGCAATAGATAAGGTTCTGTACTTGTTATAGGAATGTTGTGGATTCAAATCAAGACTACTGCAATAGATAAATAAGTAATATTTATCCTTGGCATAAAGGTGGCTAGTTTATTTCAGCATATGAATCACATTGAGAACCGTGTGTTTTTTTTATAATGTGACAGATTAGGGGAATCCAGCTCACTTAACACACCAAGTCCAAGTAACTTGTTTGTAGTTTGCAGAAGTGCAAATATAGCATTCCTTTTTAATACCTAAACAGTTACAATAAACATTTGTTTGATGCACTTCTAAAATATTATGCTTAAACAATGTGTACCCGGCTTCACAGCCATCTACACAATTTTAAAATAAGTTACCTGCAGCAGCTCAAAGGCCACATCAGCAGGGTTCATTCATATGCATTTGAAACATTCCCATAAAGAGATGTTTTAGTGACATTTGATGTGATACATTTCTCAGTCACACGCTGCATCCTACTGTCCTCCTACACCAGCATTCCAGAGATGCGGATGAATGCAATCTGGTTTTATTACGATGGCATTAGAAATGCCTTCTTCACGGTGGAGTTGAAAGTCATAAACTGCCAGGTCACCCCGAGCGTGTTCCACTTAAAACTCAAAAACCCATCGGTAAAGTCATAAAGATTTCTCAGTTCTTCCGCTTCTCTATTTTTGACGGTAAATTTGCAGTCCATTAAATTGAAAGATTGGTGGTTGTAAGGTGGCAGGGTTTATCTGCCGGCCTGTGTCAAGTGCATTGCAGTTAGAAGGGCGAAACAGGGATACCCACGTTATCCTGAGTTCACAGCATGCAAGGCTGAGCATCTTCCCAGAAACTACATATATTTCATTAAGTGAAAGCTGTTGTTTCCAGAGCATGAATGTACTAAAAACTGGCATTTCTCAAAATTTCAAACCATTATTGTACACAATGAAGTGGTGGCATTAAAAACTGAATTTCTATGGGTCACTAAGCAATGTGATATGACTAAACCTTTATGTTTCCTTTCTCCTTGTACATGGCTAAATACTGTACATAGGCCCAGTAAAAATCTATACAATACTTAACCATTTTGTTTTTGTTGTGTCAAAATGACAACTTTCTGCAATAGTTTGTACTGCATAATAAATGCATGGGCAAAATTTATTATAATCTCTGCATTGTTTGAGTCAATTGCACTCCATCTTATTAAAAAGGTTATTACTGCTAATATTATAAAGAGGTAAGTTGATATCATACATTGTGCTTCTTCCAGAACAATTATCATGCAGGAGGCCTCCAAAGCATACAGTTTTAAATGGAGCAAACCATATGACATCAGAAAAATCATCTCTTATTTAATTTTATGATTGCCTCCAGCAGTGTACAGAAAACATGCGGTAACTGTAATGTACAGTACAGTATGTGCTACATGGTTTTATTGATTTGCTGAAGTTGCTGTAATATAACAATTACTTGAAAGTCAGTGAAAGCACTTCATTGCTCTCATTTATGCTTTGTCCAGGCTGGAATGGTAAGACATGTAAATTCAACGATGTGATGCAGAGCATAAAATGCACACATGGGGTAATCCAACAAACAGGAAATTGATTTTTTTTTTTACTGTGAAGTTTGGAAATAAGCTCCAGCTCCCCCACGTCTCTGAACTGGATGAAGCAATTAAAAAATGGATGGTTGGATATTCATAATTACAGGGATTACAGTATTTTACCACTCTGTGAAAGTTTACTCAAGTAACCGATGACTGAAAAGAAAGCCACATACAAATATTGCATCCCAAACAAGTCTCCTTTTTCGTGAGGTGAAGATTTGGAGTTGAATTAAGGCTAAATTTCTGCTCCGTGTCTTGACCAAGGTTTTCTAAAGCATGGTGCAGTATAAAATCAACTGAGGGCACAAAGGAGGAAAGGTAAAATAAGTTCTTTGAAGATGCATTAAAATTCATTTGATTTTTTGAGCAGGGAAATGGGATGTTAAACTAAAACTGTAGTCACCTACTACGGGGGGGTAAAATCTGAATGTGAATGGTTAATCTGAGAACAGAATATGAATCTGTAATTTACATAATTATTTCTTTCTATACATATTTTGTCATTTATCCCGGTATGAATTCACAAGACAGATGCAGAGCAGGCTATACTGTGAATGCTTTCTTGACAAAAATAGCAATTCTATCTTCTCTTTTCTCATTCCCTTTTATTACCTGAATTTTATGTCTTAATGCCTGAGCAACCAGATGCCATAAAATGTATTAATTACTCAGAATTATCGAGCATGCATCTTTGTAGTGTTCAGTAATCACCCTGGCAGACAAATAATGGAGTGTTTGGATAGAACACATGTAAAGCAGATAGAGCAGGATTTTCTTTTATCTAATATGGGATTGTTGACAGCCATTACAATAAAACAAACAACAGGTCTTATCAAAGACTGAAATGGAAGGGTAGAATTAGGCTGGGATGGGAACTCGGGACTCATATGCCATAATTATACATTGTATTTATAGCTACAAAATGATTAATACCAAACTACCACATTTTTTCAGCTAGAACAAAGAAACCAAAATTAACCTTCAAAACAGACTGACATTCGCTAAGACATAACTAGGTAAATTTAGAGAATATGTCATTCTTATCATTTTGAGCTGACATTTTTCTCAATATGCTGATTATTAGACCAATCTACTGTATGCACATGGAAAGCAGTATTTATTAATATTTCTCATCTCTCATCAATAATGAATTTTGAAAATAAATGCAATGTCCAAAGGTGCAAAGGCAGCAGCATTAAAACAGATTCCGATTGTTTGCATTTCAGCTTCCTCAAACTCACAACACAGATGATTTGAATGACTATTATATGTATTCATATTAAACCACTTCTGCCCTCTTCAGGTGTTAAGTAGTGACTGAATCCACATCCTCCAGGACTAGATGAATTTGAAAATTTAGCTTTCATGTTTAATGTTTTTATTTTCAATAAATGTCCATTAATAAATAATTCAATAACAAAACAATACATTTGATACAATCAGTATGATGCATACTATAGAACTGAACTGTTTCGGTTTCTGATTCTGACATACAGTATCACCTCACTATGTGTCCACTATTGCACTTACTATACTGAACAGCATGTCAATTTATGATAGTTATTCTGCAATTCAAATGGCACTTGTGATCTGTTGAATTTATCATTACATAAATACACATACCTTGTATATACAGAAGCTACAAACATTTATTTCAGTCTGAAATAAAAAAAAATATTTTATCACAGTTTTTGAAAGCTGCATCAAAAGAAATTCCCTGTTATTTCAGCAGGTATGATTTTTGCCCCCTTTCCACTCACAGAAAAGCTCTTTAAGCACCTCTCTGTGTATTTCCCAGAGGGCCTCCCCTTTCAGTTTCCCCAGTCATATTTCAGGGCCTTTCGCAATTGTATGTCTCACTGATTCACATTAGGTTTGCACTTCCTTTTGCATTAGTCACTCAACAATCAGTCAGTGGAAGGCACACATCTAATAAACTACTAAACCCCAGGGTAAACCAGCTGAATAATTTCCTTGGAACTTTGTCTTCTTTCTAGATTTAAAGTTCCTGCATCCCAGCCCTTAAAGAGGATGACTTACTGTATATGTGGAGACCATTGTAAGGCCTGTGGGAGTACCTTCTGGTGTCTGTTCAAGGAAAAGGCAATAACTGTCCACTGCAACAAAATCATAACCAGTGAGAACCTTTGCAGAGATAATCTACGATTTCTCTTGCTTGTTCCTTCCACCCCTTTCCCCTCTCCATCTTCACTATCATAACCCTTTACATATAGTACCAACCTTTAAGCCAGTGCCACTAAAATGAATAAATGTTCCAGTTATTTCACCGTATTTGTTTTCATCTTTCATTGCAAGTGGAGATCACAGTATTTAAAGATGTCACTTGCTTTGCAGACATTTTCTGTGAAATCTCATAACATTTTCCTGTTCAAAAGATTTATCATAAAATGTATTCATGCTGCTTAAGAGCAAAGGTTGCTTGTGGGCATGTGCCTGATGATTATACAAGATTCACCGCTACAAAAAGCTACATAGACCCAAAGAATAAATTACATATTATGTTCGTTCAGGCATCCATAAAAGCATCATGGACATAATTTAAGGAAAGAGTGTGATGGCTTTTCTTTAAAATTATTTATCAGCTATGATAGTTTTACTTAGTTTGCAGCAGTTCATGATTGTTAAGGTCCACATATATAAAGGTTAAATAAAGGTGCATTAAGAAATTGAGTGGTCACATTCTCAAAGACTTGAAGATAAAAAAAGCATTGAATTCTTCTTGTGTCAAAATCTTTGTACAGTATTATGACAATAGCCTTGAAAACATAAAGACAATACATGGATGTGCTGTAGTTGCCTCATGTTTAATGTATGTTATCGATGTAGGATCTTCTTGTGTAAACTGCAATGTTTAATTGTAAACTGTTGAGAGCAGCAAGATTCCAATTTTAAAAAAGGATATTGTGGAAATTCTGTAAAACATACAAGGAGCAACACAGACATAGATTTCCCTGCAGCTGGGCATTGTTCCAAAAAGCGCCTCTACACAACATGTAACTTAAATTATTCAAATCCCGAACAATTTAAGTTTAAGTGAACAGTTTAAGTGAAACAGTTACCCCCAATACTCACCTTTACATGCTATTAGCATGTTAACCTTCTCATCTTGCAGAGAGCACAGCACCCACATCTGGAACATGTCTATCTGATTAGTGGGCCAGTGATTAACATCCTGAATACAGTGATCACATCCATTGCCAAGACATTATTCACCCTATTTTTCCTGCTCTTAATTATACCTAGCTCAGCTAACAGCATTAAAACATATGCCAATTAACACTTATACTTTCTAATAATACTAAATAAAATAAATACTAAATAAAAAACGGAATACTCTCTCCCAAGGTTGTTAAAAAATACCTTGAGAAGACCAAACAGTACCTTCGGCTCTAAACCAGTACATGAACAACTGTTTTCTCTCTGTAAACAGAAATGGTACCTATCATTAGCTCCAAGCTGAATGTCTGCCAAAAAGGAAATAGTGGCTATGATAGTGTGCAGAACTCTCCACTTTAAATCCACAATTTTATTTGCAGGGATGACTTATACAAGCTACAGATGGTCCTCAATTTTTCTCTTGACACCTGATGTCACTTTCCAATATGTGTCAGGAAGATCTTTCTAAACTTTCAAATGATTTAAGTGAAAAGAGTCTGTACAAATCCTTCTTTTCTAAATAATGAAAATGAAAGTCCATTAACCAAAAAAAACTTGTTTCCCTGACTGATCACAATTCACACTAGTATTAAGTTATACTTACAATTCAAAAAGGATGAGGCTCTACTTCTATATTAGTATTTCTTGAAAAAGTTGACTGAGCACCTCCAAACCTTTACTTTCCAATATTCCTGTTGTTTCACTGAAAACTGGTTGATAGAAAACACTGATCTTACCAACAAACCAGTGCCAAAGCTCTCTCTTACTAAAATAGAATCAAAACTATTTGAGTGTAAAACTAGACAGTTCAGGGCAGAATGGTAAATTAAATGTTTCACTGAAATCTAGTCTACATTCATAGATCCAAAACCTTGCCTTACTACCATTGTATGCCAGGAGAGGAACATACCCTGGTTAAAAAAACAGACCAAAGGTGAGGCAGGATTACCAATGTTCATCAAAAATAATTGTCTGTCAAACTGCAACCCACCTACCACCATCTTGATAAAGAAGGTAAAAGCAATGTCTCCAGAACAGAGGGCCTGGAAAGTACAATAATCTCTCCAACGCCTGGAGCTAGAACACAGCCACTATACTGTTGATGTCAATTAGGCCCTGCCCCCCTTCCACAACTGGCAAAAACAGCACACTCTGTTTTAACCCATGCAAATGCTCCCAGAAAATCAGGAGTTTCTGAATACCCTTCATAGCAGCTGATGGGGAGTACATACATACTGTATGTATTAGTCTGTGTTACAGCTCTGATGAAACTAAATTATGAATTATCAGAACCTTGTAGAACAACTTTGACCACAACCATCTCATGCATTACAATATTTTTTCACCTTATCAGCCAAGCCAAGTTTGCTCAATTCTCCACCACTACCCCCTCTCCTAATAGGAAAACATCCAGCTAACAAAAATAGCCCTGTTCCACTGAAGTCCCCCGATAGACTCCTGCCATTCCCCCAGTAAATAGACTGTACTCTTACTTTGACAGGACATCTTCTGAGAAACAATGTGACATTGATTTAAAACTGCAATATCCTGGGTGTTATAGATTAGCACATCCACATCATCAGCATTTGAAGAAAACATTGGGAAAAACCTTCTAAAATGCATCGTAGTTGTTACAAAAAATGTTTTGTTGGAAAGGTGAAACAACAATCTATACTAAATGTATCATTATCAGATACTCCTCTGTACAAAAATGGAGAACCTAACCCACTATTCACCTTATGTACAGTAAACACACAGCTCTAGTGCAGCTGAGCAGCTGAATATTTCCCACAAAATTGGGGGCAATTCAAAAAAACCTAAAAAATTAGATACTGTATGTTCGACAAAAATCTTTTTTCTGATCAAAACAAAATCCTACTAACTAAAAATCTTTGCTGCAGAAGTATGATCACATATCAAAAATAGAACTCTGGTATTAAACAGTATTAAATTTAAGGCTGGTTAGCTAACACTGTGTATCATATACAGTAGTCTTAGAAAAGGAGACTTATAAGTCACCAGTTCTTTATGTCACACAAACCCTTTTTGGCAACAGAGTTAACACTGAATGCATACTGTATGTTCAGGTGGGTAGCTGCGTCAGCATGCGTAGTCTGCAAAGGAACAAGTAATAGGTTTATTCCAGGCTTCACACCTGAAGAAGGCTTCACAGCCGAAACGTGTTTTCTCTCTTCTCTTTTCAGCATGGAATAAACCTATTACTTGTTCCTTTACTGAATGCATATGTTCCCCTCAAAGACTCCAAACAGAGCTCTCCATTACAGGTGTTAAACCACTGTAGAATTCCAATAACAGTTCATCAGTTTCTGACACTTTGCCATTGTTCAACCCCTTAAAGAGGAACTGTAAGTTTTTCCTAGCTCATCTCTTCTTCGTATTACGTTTTCTTCTCTTTATGAATCTAAGACTCAGCCACAGTAGCCACTATGTATAGGTCTGCAAGTTTGATGCTCCCTCGGGTCCTGCTTAGTCTGGGTCTTCAAGCACTGGAAGAGTTTTCCTTGGGCCACCTTCTTCTCTAATCCAAATAAGAGTAGGTGCATCTACCTGATAGAGTCTGAATTCAGGACCAGATTCAGTGCCCCCTACAGCAGATATACAGTGCCAGTTTCCTCCACTTAGTCTTCAAATGTTCAAACAACCTGTCAGAGTTACAAGAATGTCCTCTATCTGCTGCCTCATAACTATAGCACTGCTATGAATCACATGATTTTTGTACTACTTTTGTCTTGTTCCTAGGTACTGAGCAATTCTGAATTTCTGTATTTCGTTCTGCAATTGAAGAGCAATAATAGAAAATGAACCAGCTCTGAAAGGGTGGGAAAAGAGAGGAAAGAATCTAGAGGAGGTGAGCAGAGGAGAGTGTGAGGATGGTTTAAGAAAAAATGAGAGACTGTGGATAAGAAGAAACAGGATGGTTGCAATGGCAGGGATTATATTGTTAGTTTATTTTTTTGTAATTCCTTTGAAAACTGCTGTTTTAACCTTCATATCCCAGGGCAGCTTTAAAATGTTGTTGTAGGGGTTTAATAACAATACAATGATAACAACTCAAGTTCCCATAGACAAAAAGTATAATCAAGTACTTTCACAAAAACTTTATATTTGTTCCTTTATTGTATAGTGTGGTTTGGAAGCTGAAGGTGACATCAGACAACCAAGACAATGTACAGTTTTTCAATTTCATTGAGAATTAAAAAACCTATGCTGCCACTGTTACCACTGGCTCATTTCATTATGTACCTATTTTTTTCTTTTTTCCTTAAGAACTAGCATTTCCACATAGTTAGGGGATGAAATAGAAAAACTGCATTCTTAATTATTAGACATGCACAGTTTACAAAAGAGCTTATAAAGGCTCCTTTCATCTCTCTGGACAATTTAAATGGGAACTGTATGCTTTATACATAAAAGCCTCCTAGAGGGCTTAACATAGACCTAATATTTGATAAAGTACAGGTTTATGTGCTGAATAGGCAGATTACTCAATTAATTGTCCAGGAAGAGAGATTAGTCCATTTAACGAAAGTACCATGATGAAACCTTAATTCTAATAAAGATGGGAAGTACAGTAATTACAGTCACAATTATATGGTAATACATCATATTTAATTTCTTTATATTCATGGTCTAATCATTGAGTGTGCTTTAGTGACTAAACGTTCTTACAATGATCACCAAAAAACTGTTCACAAAAAACCCTCAATGAGCATTCCCATTATGGTGTTACAGAGCAGTCTAATGAGGCTTCTGTAAACTCTAGAGCTCCAAGGGCTAATATCAACATTTCAGCCAAAATTCCATTTATCTAAAATTGCAAATGAGATAGCTAGAGTTACAACAAAGCATGCATGAAATTTTTATTATTACTATTATTAGACTTTTCATTCGGAAATTAAATGAGTTGTCTTTAGACAAGACATTTTAGTGGTATTTTAAGATATTTTTAAGATCCTGAGTTCATTCTGTTGAGATGCAAATAAACATAAAAGCTGTTGCAGGATAAACTTTAAAAAACAGACAAAGGTTTGGGATTCAGCCGCATAGCAACAGAGGTTGATTGATTTGACTATAAAACCTTTAGTTTCACTGGCTGGTATTTGTTAATCATTTAACAACAAGGGACATTCAAGTGACGTCAAAACACACAGGAAGCCTGAGCATGTATATACAGTATGGTAGTACAGTATACAGTGGGTTTACTGTCTGAACGTTCACTATGCTAGATTGATTTTCTCCAAATAATATTGGGACATAAAGCTGCTGTATATAAAGTGGACGGTTCAGGCTGTCCTAACTGGGTCAAAGGAAAGCGAAAGGCTTCTAAAACTACAACAGTATCTGAGTTTACTCAGAGCTCTAGGACATTCCTCTGAATAAAAAAACAGAATCAATCTAGTTTCATATTGACTACTCTTAACCCGTTTGCATGCAACACTAGTTAGAAGAGAATCTAGGAAGATGAAAGGCCTGAGTGATGCTTGGCTAGAGTCAAATCTATATTGAATTCTTTTGAGCAGGCTGACTGGAAGACTGAACAGCAAAGAGCACTGTAAATCTCTTGTAGATTTTCCAACTAAGCCTCTCTGTCTCTCTGCAGTGAGTGCAGCAGAGATATCCATCCAAGATGTTATTGGATGCTCTATGTGCAGAGTGGAGTTCTGTCAAGCAATACAGCCTTAGATAACACAGAACCTGTACAGGATTGATTTCTGTCACATTGAACACAGTTCACTTGGCTTTGAATTGATACTTCCACACTCAATTCACTTGCCCCATAATGAATAGGTTGCTATTTGTTCTGCACGCCTGTGGTCCATTAATAATGTATGCATGCTCCAGAGTAAAAAATCAAACTCATTGACATATTTTTGTACCTTAGAACAATGTCATTGTATAGTCTGCAGGCAGTATTGTTCATTTCCATATCCCCAACAGTACAGGTCAGATCATTTAGGTCAGTAAAATTAGATAACCAGCATGTGTTTTCAAACAGCTGTCTGCATTAAAACCAATATTGTAAGATAATTATGATTTTTTACAATATCCTAAACACATTTTTCTTGGAGGCAACAGAAAGAAAGTTATGCCTCTTAATCATTCCAGAGCTGAATTTCACTTTCATTAGTATATAGTATTATATATAGTATTAGTTATAGTAAATTCAGTTATTCAAAGAGTATTAAAACAATAAAAGTTCTTTATAAAGTGCAGGGAACTAAGGAGAAAAACAAAAACATTTTATGACTGCAGTATAAGACTGATGATGTTACATGATCATTGATTTCCAGTTCTTCATTGAAATTATTTAACACAGTTAACTTGGTTTTAGTCACATTTTGAATAATTCAAATGATACGAATTTTCATGGTCATCATAACTCCTCAAGATGGCCTGCTCCTACAGTACCTTTCTCATACTGTTCTAGTTTTATTAGCATCAGCTAATAACAGTTTCATTCCCTTTCCCTTATTTAAGCCTGGTGTCTCTGTAGTTCCGGGCTCAGCTTTCTGTCACGGGAGCCGAATCCGACTCCCGTGGAGCATGTTGTAAAAGACCCTGTGCGTGACAGTATAATCCAAAAGTGCCTGGTGTCAGGGAAGGCACAGATCCTGACTTCAGGTAAGATCAGGATAACAGACAGGGGACAGTGACTGAAGTGAAGTGGCGCATGAGGGGAGCGCAGGCGAACGAGTCCATAGGAAATCCAAAGGGGTCGGAGACGAAGGAACAGGGAACTGGGACCAGGAACACGAAAGGTTAAAAGCATAATGGGGCAAGGGGCTCCGAGCCCCAGACTCAGAGGTCAGGACGCCGTGATGAAGCCTGATCCCAGTGGTAGGTGGGCTTCCGGGTGTCTGTCTTCCAAGGCTGAGACCAGAACTATGGAGACACCGGGCCTAAATAAGGGAAAGGGAATGACACACAGCTGACACTAATAAAACTAAGAACAGTACAAGAAAGGTAGGAGTGTGCTCTAGAGGAGGGATGACAACCGTGACACAACTAAAATAATGTATTTAT
Source organism: Atractosteus spatula (assembly GCF_055471065.1). Classification (NCBI taxonomy): domain Eukaryota; kingdom Metazoa; phylum Chordata; class Actinopteri; order Semionotiformes; family Lepisosteidae; genus Atractosteus; species Atractosteus spatula. The sequence continues at coordinate 19,110,609 of NC_142714.1, forward strand.
TGTTAATATCTTATTTATTGTACCTTCAATGGCATAGACCAATTTTTTCAATCCTGGTCTTCTGATTTTCATCCCAACTAAATTTTGTTAGCTTAGCTCATTAAGCCCTTAAATTGAACAGTTTACTTGTAATTTTAAACACGTTTCGGTTCTTAAATCATAGATTAATGATAGAAATTAGCTAAAAACTGAGCCAGACCATGACTGCAGCCTTCTTGTCACTTACAGTAGGTTTATTGTTTCAATGGCTTGTTGACTTTGTACTACCCCTGTCTGTGCACCTTTAATCAATAAACAATAAGAGCTGGTTACAAGGCTATAAGGGACCAATGATTTTAAACAAAGTTGAAAAAGAGTTCAATTCATTGTATTGCTTGGAAATTACATACAGTACAGTGTATAAAGCAGAACATTTGTGAGAATTAGTCCTCAGTGCAGAAAACAGTTAAAAATCAATTAAAAAGTTCAGTAAGCTTTATTGATTTCAAGCTCAGCCGGAACGACACAGTTGTACTTCAAAACCAGGATTGAGAAAGAATGACTCCACACTAGGTAATTTTGGATCCCATGAAGTTTAAGCTTCTGGAAAAAAATAAATTTTAGAACTAACATCAAAACAACATATCCTTGAAACAACAGACTTGAAATGTTCAAAATGTTCAATGTGTTAAATATGCTTCTCAGTGTCCATACCTGACATTGGCTTCTAATAATTTACTATAAAAATGTATAGTGTATACTAATTCATACAAATATTATTTATCACTCACCTGGTAAATGTTAATGTTAAGACTTAGTGACAACCACTTGATTACTCATTAATATGGATATAAAGCACCCCTTTGACTCAATGCAACTGATAATACCTTGACCTAAACCAAGTGTGCCAATGCCACAATTTGATCTAGAGTTGTTTTCCCACCAAAATACTCAGTACAAGTGACTTACAGCAGTGCAACAGAAGTATAGCACGGCAGCCCGCCCTCTATGGGTAATGGAATCAAACATTCAATTTATCACAACACTGATTTCTTGTTTTTTTTTTTAAATTAATACCAAAAACCTAACCAGAAACAAAAAAAATTGTAGAGCTTCAGAGCAGTCATCTTTATTTGTGGATCCCCAGGCTCCTCTGGTTTCCATTCCATGCAAGCTCTTGTAGAGATAACAAGAGATCTGAAGGTAGTGTTAGAGGTAGAAAAGGCTGGAAAAGTCACCCCTGATCCAGGTAGAGGAATGATCTATGCCCCCTTGGTACAGAGGTTTCTTGGACATATCACTGTTTGCCTTTTTTTTTAAAGGAATTGTATCTTCTTAAAATTAAGAAAGAGAACAAGTATTTAAAAGTAGACCCACTTCTTGTAACAAGGAAAATACCTATTTACAGTACACCTCTTATTATTATGCTTTTACATTTGTATGGATAAAAAGCACCCCTTTGACTCGATGCAGCTGGTAATAGCAGTTAATTACAAGAGTAATTTTCCTCCCCGCCCTTAATTTGCACCCTGACTGCAGGTATGATATCCTCAGGTTACCTAAAATGTGTTAATGATTTTCAGTAGCAAGGTAATAAAAGAAGATTTAATAGCTCTTATCTTATCTGCAGGTTGCATACATAATATTTATCTAGTACAGCAAAAAACATAATGCACTGGGTTCCTGAGTGACCCTAACCAGTAAAGGGCCACCTTTAGAGAGTAAACATGTTTGCTTCTGAAGGAGGCTGCCTGAGAGACATGTACAGTACTGTATGTCTGATCAGGCGGATTTGACTCACTTTACCTCTTTCTTATCTGCTGCTTGCACAAGCTATACTTGTAACAAGAAAAAATTAAGAATGAGCTGATCATGCAAGGCAAAATCAGATGTTCTTTGAACTCTGTTGTTAAACAGCCATATCTTGTCTTTAAGAACGTTGTGTCATTAAAGCAAAACCTATAAGTCAAGAGAGAAGAAGTTGCTGTGATTGGTGAGAGCTCTCTCCCACCCTGAGTTTCTGTTCTGTATAAAAACTCTATATTGTAAGCAAGCCTTTGAGTCTCACCTTTCAGATCTCTTTAGTCTGAATGTGCGCCTCCTATATGCATACTGTACATAAAGCTTTCTCTTTATCTCTCTCACATTGGTGTCCTTATTGGAGACACAACACTTCAAACATAAATTAAGGTCAAATTTCAGAGGTCTGCCATTATTGAAACTCAAAGGGATTTCTAATGGCACATGCAATGGTAATGGTAAAAGTCTAATAAGCCAAGAAGAAACTAAGTTTAAAAGCTGAAAAAGTGGTAAAAACTTGCTTGACTGTTCTGCATTTTCCTGCAACAGGCTACCCAATTAAAGCTCTTGAAGGTAGAAAAAATGATTACTTACTAAATATTAAATATTCGTATTATATTTTAGATGGGCTAGTCTATTGTTTTCACAGGAAAGCTTGCAATCAATGATAACATTTTTCACACTTAAGTGTAAAATCAAACAATTAGAACAAAATGGCAGTTGGATGGCAAAAGTAAGATGTTTGCTCATTTCAGCCCTTTTGGAGCGATGGATATGGATTTGTTCAACATAAATAGTGCGCTGTTTTGTTTTGTATGTTGAACACTTGAACTGCATGATGAAAAATGAGTCAACGTGGCTAACTCAACCTTCATCTAATCAAACTGTTATAAGTCTTTTCGAAATCTGAAAGTAATTTCTTGCACAATTTCCCATTTTTTCTTGGGACATTGAAACCTCAACTTTCCACAGTTTCCAACTTCTTAAAGAACACTCAAAACATTGCACAATCCATATTGATGAGTTTGGAGTGTACATGCGAGAACTGGCAACAGAACATTCTGAAGAGTAGCGGTATCACCACGGCGTCCTGGCTGAATTTCCCATTAGGCTTTCCTATACCAATCATAGGCTCCTAATAATCCCCATATATGAACTGGCTTCATCACTCTGTTTTCCTCCCCACTGATAGCTGATGTGTAGTGTGATGTCCTGTGTGCACTATGGCTGCCATCGTTACATCATCCAGTTGGGGGCTGCACATTGGTGGTGGAGTGGAGTCCCCATTACTTGTAAAGTGCTTTGAGTGTCCAGAAAAGTATTATTATTATTATTATTATTATTATTATTATTATTATAATAAGACATGATTACATCATTAACTGATTGTGACTGGGATTACCTACAGTAAGTGACAGTGCACAACTGGCTCTGCCTGACTAGGAACTGGGATGGAAGCAGATGGTTAGTGTGCTCCCAGTGGCCAGTGAAACAGTGACCTCGGCAACTTCCCTACACAAGGGAAGTTCCCTTTTGTGTGTTTTACTTTATTCTTTTTTCTCAGGTTGAGGATGATTGAGATAAATGAAACTCTGATAGAACTATAACAGAATGAAGCAATGTACATGCCTGTTCAAGATGAAGTGGCACATAGAACGTTCCGGTTTTTGTTGATTTTACTTTTCTTATATACAGTAGGTTATACTGTATACTGTATACAGTAACTTCACTGTTGAGGAATTTGGTTAAAACAGAGATTTAGATTTAGTAATGAGGTGCCCTTTCTTGTGAAAAAGGCCTTTATTGCCTACAGATTCAAAGGCATTCTGAATCAAAGTCTCGGTTTCCTCTCTGCAAAACCATTAAAATGGCTTTCCCTTTCATCTTCTGGTTTAACTGTAATAACACTAGATTGCCAAAGTAGGTGTAGATTGGACCCTTTGTTCTTTTGGTCTTAAATTGGCTTTGAAATTTTAGTGTGAAGTACCCTTTGATTTCCTCCCCACAATGATGAACAAATGACAACAATTCAAAGAACCAGGGACGGCTGTTGATAAAAGCTGGAAGGTGACCCAATTGCACTTTTCAATTACAGAGGATCCTGTAAACCTCTAAATTTCTTTCAGGAAAAATCTAAGAACACAACGGTTTTAATTAATATATTCTTTTTATTTTATTTTCACTGGGGAGCTTAAATTTTTTGAGAAGCACTGGAATGCTTGATATATTTGTGTTACTTTGAGCATTTTTTCTTTCAGTCCTTCCCTTCAATATTTTGATGCTATATTTGAGGTACATACTGAAGCAGGTGAAAATGTAACTCAAAAAGTGAATCAGACCTCTGATTATGTGTCTCCTTACATGTCTAGTTGTGTCTCAATGTCAATTTATTTGTATTTTGGTACTACATTCTAAGCCCTATAATTACTTAATTATGCAAAAATTAATGAGGGAATGATATTTCACTGCATCTTAGATACATGCGTGCTGCAATAATATGGGGATGAAAAGGAGTTTTATTATTGTTGTAGCACTGCTTTCTTACATCAGCTTCATGTAGACTGTCAGAAACACAAATAAGTAGTTTCCTTTGATGCATCTTTGAGCTGTAACAGACAGCGTCTCTACCCCATAGGGAACCATCCCTGTTGAAATTTTACAAATGTGATTATTCATTATCTGTGAGTCTCTTTCTTTAAGGAAAGAATATTTACAAGCAGCTTGGTAGACAATAAAATCGAAGGGCTTCTTGTTTTATTGGCCTACAGGGTTATTCCAAGCACTAGCAAAGACTTGCTGGTAGGTTGTTCATATTGATTCTCTGCCACTGCACAAAAGTGCATCCCTGGCTCAAGGCACTATAAATCCAAATAGCAGGGAGACATAGCTCTTCGCACAGGCCATGTGGTGGCCAGTGCAGATGGTAGATGAAAAAAAGATAAAACATGATCAATAAATCTCTCTTTTTTATCAGTGCTGCAAAAGAGAGTTTGACATCCTCCCCCCAAACCCCCCAGGAAAGGGAACTGGATGAGAGGCCTTGGTGTCTAATTAAAGGTCCTTCTTCTGAATCTTAAATAATGTTGAAGAAGGAAAGTGCTTGTATCATGGAAGAGAGATTTCACATTTTCAGCACATTTTCAGGGGAGAGCTACCCCTGGAGTGCCTGTGACACCAATGGTCTTTCCCATTTTATATATTAAACATAATTTTGTCATAATTAGAAAGAACCAAACAACAACAAAAATAAAACACCTAAATAAAAGGGGGGGAAATCTGGAAATCTTAAATGCTGACTGAATTGGAATCACAACTGACACCCACAGTTTTGTTTATATGGAATTGTCCTTTGTCTTTTATGTGCTCAGTGCCCCACTGTTATTTTAAATCCCAGTTCATCTATACATCACTTGTTTTATTTATAGAAAATGTATATTAAAAATGTATATTCATGTTTTTAAAAAGCTTAAACTAACTTTACCTTTGAAAGAAAAAAATACACTAAATATTTTGTCACTTTTTAAAGACAAAATAAAAAATAAAAATATTTCCCAGAATTTGCCACTTAATACTACACAAAAGCTTATCAAATCAATTCTCCTTACAATATTCAGATTAGTTTCTTACTGCTTTTGGCTTGCAGAGCTTCTGAATTAAATTTAATCCAATCTGGCAGACTCCCTCAGAACTCTATCACATACTTTCCTGAAATAATCTCTATATTGTCTTTTTTTTCAGCTCCAGCTGTCAAAGACCCTTTGAGATGTGATAAGTGGATAGTGTACTTGAGAAAGTCTCATTTATAAAAGGGAAACACATAGCACATACAGTATAAAGTACAGTACCCATACAGAAATTATTAAATTTATATAAAGCATAGCATATTTGTTCTTAATTATTAGCAATATACCTATTACTATACACCCATTCGGAGTACTCTTTGGAAGCTAATTTATCAGAATAACGTATGCAAATTAAGTTCTTTTTGTTAATAATTTCCAATTGCAAAATGTTAGTTAAAGCGTATTTCTTACCTTTTTCATCTCAAACATGTAGACAGTCATTTATAAAAGAAAGGCTCTGCATCACATACCTAGTTTTCATTTTTCCCACCCCCCTTCACTGTCACATTGTAACAGTATAAGAAGTAACAGTAAGAGTATAAGAAGGGTAACCAGCCAGGAAGAGGAATCAGCTCTCCTTATTCATCCATCCACCAGACTTATGTTCACCTCCAGTTTGCAACTTGCATAATCATACTGTTTCCAGGTTGTCCAAAATATGTCCATATTTAACCCTAAACATTTTGTTAAGACACTAAGATTGTTTTTTATATATATTTTGGCAGTGGGAGTAGCAACATCATATGGCAGAAGTTCCATAAAAAATTCAAGAATAGTGAAGCATCTACCATGTTGTTTTTACTGTAACCATGGGCTGAACACAAGTATTGAGTATATTAACCTACAGTATATTTCCTGTGTCTGTTGCTCACACAATGTTTTGAATTAAACACCTTCAATAAATGGAACCAGCAGATTTTGTCTACCTGCAAAAATAATGTTTTTCTCCATGTCAATATGGACTGGAGACAGTGTGACTGTACCATTGCGACATGCTATGGAGAAACAGAATCAGTCACCTCCTCCGCTCTGTGGTGTATGAAGCAAAAAGCAATCCTTCTTCTTCCCATGTCCTGTTACAATCAGAAACTGCTTACAGCCTGGACTGCCACTCAAAGAGCAGATTGTGGAGTTAACTATATATATTGTACAACCATAAATTGTGTCAGTGGCCTACTTGTTTACACCTTCGTTTCCTGCAAAACTACTTGATTTCCCCAGAGACTTCTGTAACCAAGCTATCACTCCACAGAGGTCATGGTTTATGGTCTACGGTGCAAGATGAACACAGTTAACATGCAGTTTTTAAGAAAGACAGAATCTTGGCACATTATAAATAGCAAAACTGTAAGTACAGAAGCAGCTAATGTCTCATAAATCGTTGTGCAGTTTGCTTCCCTCATGCCAGTGAATAAAGTACTTTGATTCATTGCTAAGTTCAACCATTAGAACCAATTCTTCCTTTAATCTCTCTCATCCTTCATTCTTCCAACTCAACATCTGTCAACTAAAAAGTATTACCAGAATGAAAAGGTTTTTTTCCATATAGTTTCTAAAGCAATGTTTGCAATTTAGATGTGAAAGCTTACCTTTCACTATTCCTAATAGATCTATGGGTTTAAAGTATCTCCTTTGCATATTAAAAATCATACTAGTGAAACTGAACTGTATAATTAAGTTCAAATAAGTTGTAGAATAAATATGCTTCCTCCCCTACATTTTTTGAACTGGTTACTGAACATTACAATTTTAAATTATACCAAATAAAGGTTTTTGATCTCTACCCAGCATTGCTTAAAGCTAACTATTAAGTTCATAAAGGTTTTACTCATCTATAAAAAACAATACCATTACTAATATATTTTATTGCTTTAGTGTTTCCCCGCCCCCTGTCACTTGTGCTCAGTGTTATGGTCAGTTGTAAATTACTTACAATCATAAATTTAAAAATGATCACCCCTGAACTACAGCATGTAATGATTAGCTAGTTCTAAGAATTTGTTCAAATTGAACACTTCAGAAGTAAACTCAAGAACACAAAGATGACCTAAACTGACACAAAAGTTGTTATTAGTCAAAGCAGTATTTTACACTCCCCAAATACAGCCTTACTGGCTGAATGATTGAATTATAAGTTCCTTTTAAAAGTTCCAATACAGTCTTATCTATCTATCTTTTAGCAAATAATATACATTATTCTGTGCATTCCCATGTTCTTATTTCCTAGACGACAATTGGTTCTGTAAAATGATGCTTTGGTAAAAGTGAGAATACTAATGTTTAGAAAGAGACCTTTTTAGCTTATGATTATTCTATGTGGAATGATAGTACATCCTTTAGTGGAAGTATTACATATGCAAGTCTTGTAAATTAAAAAGTTGATTGGAATAACATACCAAGAGCCTTTAAATCAAGGCTAATCAGAAAGCAGAAACTGAACGTTCAAAAATAGTATGAGTGGTATCCTGTAAGTTATATAATAAGTGGTCTCTGATTGTTTAGATACACTGAACTCTGATTAGCAAACAGTGAAGTGATACTATATAAAAAAAAGTGACTCCTACATTTTGCTTTTAAAAATAAGCCTTCCATCTTATAACACAGTGTTATTATTACCATATTTGTAAAAAATATTTTGGCTTTAGAGCAAATATCCCTTCTTTATGGTTCCCTGATCTTTCCTGTTTATCTGATCCTAAGTTTAATTAGAGGCAACTGTACAGGTGATAACTACAGTGCTGAGAAAAATGTTTATGAATCCCATAGGTTACTCTGTTAACCCTTGGATTGTCTAGGCCCTAAGGCAGCAAAAGGGCCCCAAACCTCAATATTCCCATCACCATTCTTGATGTTTAGGATGGGGTTCTTATGTTGGAAAGCAGTCTTTGGTTTTCATGATATTGTGTAGATACTATGTAGATGTGTAGATGGGGGAAAAGTTGCAAGTTATCTAAATTGTACCAGGATGATCGACAAGACTACTAGAAGATTTTTTATTTGGACAAAGGAGTCAAATGTTGAACTCTTTCGCCAGAATGAAAAATGTTTTGTGTGGCAAAATCCAAACATTGGGCATTTCATCAACACATTCTAGCGAAGAATGTCAAGCCATTGATCCTCAGGTGACCCTGAGAGGGGGTCATCCAACAAGAGAAGGACCCTAATGTCAACAGTTCTTTAAGCAAGAATGGACCAAAAATCCTGAAAGACAATGTGAGAGGCTGATATACGGTATAATTACAGGAAGCATCTTGTTGAAATCATTGGTGCTGAATGAAGTGCCACCGTTTACTGAATCTAAGGGTTCACATACTTAATCACAAGATGATATTTAGTGTTGTATCGTTTTCTGAATTTAATAATTAGTATAATTTCAGATAAAGTTTGTCTTTGTATCATACATATAGTCAGTTTACTGTAGCTTAATCATTAATAATCCTTTAATGAAATATTTCATTATATTTTAGGTAAAAAATATGTAAGATAATGGATCAACCTACTGTAGGGGATTCACAAACTTTCTTGCCCATGTAAATAAGCACTAATGTTTTAATTGACAGAGTGGTTGCCACTGTGTTAATGATTAATTCTAGAATTAGGATAAAGAAGGAAGCACTGACTAATGAAGGAGATGAAGTTAATCTGTGAGCTATAAACATTTTGTTGAATTATGTCTTAAGTCTTAGCATGTGATTGTTATCCTGAAACTGAGTGTAAAGTAAGTGGGATTTACTAAAATGCATTCACCCTATGGTGGCACAGTAGTGTAGTGGTTAGCATTGCTGTCTCACAACTCTTAGTTTTCAGAGCTGGATTTGACTGGGATGTTTTTTATGTGAAACTTACGTGATCTCCACATGCTTCCATACATTTACACCAGGTGCTCATCCCACCTTCTAAAGACATGCAGGTTAGGATACTTGGTATCTGTAACTGTCCTTGATGCTCTGATATCCCACACAGAGAGAGAATCCCACCATATACCCAAAACCTGAGGGATAGGTTTCCTTGACCTTTATCTGTAATAAGTGGCTTGATCATATTGGATTAAAGGTTAGATTCTCAGGTAAATAAGATTATTTAAATGTAGTGCTTTAAAATTTGTTTGAACTTAGAAATTTGTAAACTACTATAATTGTGCACATATTGTAAGAAGAGCTGCTGCACTGTACATCCTGTACACAAACAAGACCTACTAAATTTTGTCTGTATGAAGGGCTGTCGTTGACTTTTATCAACACTTTGGTTAAGTGCTGTTTTGTTTTATTCTTAACACTGCTCTCCAAATATAGAAGGTTCTAAGGAGGTCTTAGACACATTTTTGTGCTCATCGGAAAGAGAGATGGCAGAGTCTTTGAAAAATGAAAATATGAATTAACTGCAGCAAATAACACACCTTTACTTTGGTTCATCATGACAGATATTATGAGAACACCTGGTTAGGTACAGCAAAGATTCTTCGGTAAGGAGGTAAATTTAATGAGAAATCTAACAGATATTCACCATGGATGGCAAAACGACTTTGTGCAGATTTTCTACAGGTCCTGTTGAAGGCCTTGTCTCACGCTTAAGAAGTGGGCATTTTGCCAAATTGACTAGTTGCATGTTTTTACATAAACAATACAGGGGTACTATGAAAATAAGATGAAAAACACTGGCAGCATCTTAAGAAAAAAAAGGATTGTTAATGGGTAGTTCCACGGATAGTTGGGCAGCACAAACCTTTCTCAGCTCAGCAATGATTAAGAACCCTTCCCCAATATTGTTGAAAGCAATTTTTTTTTCCTTCTTGTGTGCTTTACAGTCTCTGAGAAACGGACAGGCTTGCTGTGGAGCTGTATTTCACCCATGAAGGACGTGACCCTGGTTATTTACAGACCATAATGAGAGTGTCCGGTGTTTGATGTCATCATAAATAAACAGACAGTACTGCTGAGCTTCATGGATTGTCGTCTGATTGCCTTGAAGACTTTATTATTTTAATAAAAAACAGGTACTGCAATCATTGAAATTTATGTTATGTGTACAGCCCCTGACTCTAATTAAATCTGAGCACTTTTTCAGCACTGCGATAAACTACTGTTGTTATTTTGTTTAATGTTGTTTGCTAACTTTCTCACAAGAAGCCCTTTGCCGCACTGTTAAGAGCAGCTTGAATAGACATGTTATGCTGTGCTTTAAATACAAAGTGTTTTTTGGAAAGACCACATCTATTTTGACAATGAAGATCTAATTTATCTTACTGTATATACAGTACAGTATATACATTTGTTTGTGTTTTCCTTATGCAGGATGGCACAGTGGTATGGTGCTACACAGTCATATCTTGTGTCCTGACTCCAGATTCATGTCTGGGCACCTTCTATGTGTAGTTTGCAAGTTCTCCACGTTTTCAACTACTGTAGTTATCTCCTGGTGCTCTGGTTTCCCACTACATTCCAAAGTTAGTATGTCTTTTGGTTAATGTACTGTATTTCAGAAGTGTCATTGTATGTGCATTGGTGCTTCAACAACCCTGATCAGGAATGAATTTACTGTATCTTAAAAGTTTGGGGATAAGTAGAAGTTGCTATGGATTATGCCATATATAAAGATTAATTGGCTCAGACTCTTCCTCAAAGCTAAAAAACAGAACAGTTTATTATAATGCAGGAATATGCTAAAAATATGCATCTATTGTATGTACTGTACATAAATTGATTTATTTTATTTTCTCTAGTCCTTTCATTGCATTCTTAAATAGGTAACTTTGAGTGGATTAAAGATTAATTAATATTTTTCATCCCATAGACGTACTGTACACATTATGTTATCTAACTACTTCCTGAATTCTGTGGAACTAAATTGGTTTCATTTTAATTATTTCATTTTTTGTACTCTTCTGAAGATGCTGTTTCCTTATTTGAGCATGAGCTCACTCTTACTATTTAGTGTAGTGATCATTTTTCCTCCATGATGTAGCTGTTTAAGAAAATAAGTGCGCAAAAGAGCAGGTGTGGAAAATGACATTTAAATGTAAAAACCTAAGTTTTAATCAGGTACAGTGCTTGAGTGCACTTCATTGACACTGTTATTATGAATATATAGTGATATTAATCAAGGACAACTGGATAACATGGTATTTGTGAAATCCTATGTTTTTAATGTGACAACATTCAATGAAAAGCTTTTATACTCTACTTATTTTAAATTACTGAAACATTGCAGCTTTTAACCTGTTTATGCTGATCTGAACTCTGATGTTTTAGTACCTGTCTTGAAGAGACATTTGACATATTCTCAAAAGTTGTGGGTCACCATTGCAACACCTTCATCGGAAAACATCTCACGTCCCATCTCCTGCATCTTAACGTGATGATTCTCTAATGATTAAATGCTGCACTCAGGAGATCAGGGTATTTGGACTTAAAGTTAATTTCAAGGGAGTTCAAAGAATATACACAAATGCTTCAACTTAGCCGACATTTTGCTTCTTTTCAGTTTTGAAGGATTTAGATATATTAGTGTATGTTGTGAATGTGTGGACACAAATATATTTTGTCTATTTAACTCTATTTCTTCTAGTTAACCTCATAAGGTACTGTATATTTAAGGTGTGCCTGATAGAGTACAGAATATATTTACATATGGGAAACAATGCAGAGGAATTGTTATAAAATTACTAAATTCTATTCTTTCCAGAGAAATTGTGTTTGGCCTTTCTGATTTTTATTATGTCTTTCAAAGTCATCTATTCATCCTTCATGGTTTGTTTTCAGCTTTGAAATGAGTCAACAACAGATAACAAACCTATCTTTATTAGGACGTCTGATGGAGTGCTTAGGTTCTTTAGAACTGCACAGTACGATGAAAATCCACTTTTTGAGACCTGATATATGCATGTGTCTTAAAATATTGACTATTGAAATGCTGTTACTAAAACTGTATAACAATTAACTTGGAGTTTTTTTGCTTCCAAGAAGACTTTGTTCTACTGACTTAATTGGTGAGATAATGTCTTACTAACAAGACAGTATTTTGTCATTGCAACCATTCTAATCCAATAACAGTAACACAGAAGTTTTGGCATTATGCAATCAGCATATTTTACCATTAATGACAGAGGGAATGGTAACAGCTTCAAGTTAGCACCAGAAGATACTAATCAGTTTAGACACAGGAAGAGCACTTTAGCTATTAGTTATAGTTTTCTAGTTCCACAGGATCTTATTTCAGTTCTTAATTACTGTTTGATACAATTTAATTCAGTCACTGATGAGGCCTGGGTATCATCTAGTTACACTTATTTAATAATCTTCAAGATAAGGGATCATGATTGAGATTCTGTATGAGATATCATTTGTATTCTTCCTCTCATCCTTCTTTTCGAATATGAAAAGGTCTACAGCTTTTAAGTTAATTTTTTCCCTGTTTTTAAGAATTGATGGTAGATCTGCATTTCTCCAATCTGTGGGTATAGATTCCATCCCAAATGACATATCCCGGCTAGATCTCTGAATATTATTTTTAATTTCCCTGAATATGAAAATATCATCAGGCCCCAGCAAATTGTTAGTGTTAAGATGTCCCAGCACAGGTGCACCGCAGTGTGAGTTACAGAATGTTCAAATTATGCAACACGGGTGAAGCGCCATCTGTAACCTGTGACATGTTAATGATATCTTCAGTTATATAACTGTACCTGAAATATTCATTAAACATTCTTATTATTAATTCATTTTCATCTTCTGTTAATAAATCCCCAAAAATTATATTTTGATTACCTGAGCTTTTAGAGTTCTCTTACTGTAGTATTGAAAAATGATTGGCAAAGGAAAAAGAAAAGGTTTATTCTTTATGCTGAAGAAGGCTCCACAGCTAAAACTAGTTGTTTAAAAAATATATTTCTAATGATATCTTCCCTTATAGCTAATATTAAAAGTCATATATACTATATATATACAGTAGCTATATACTGTATACAGTATCTATACAGTACATACATACAGAGACACATACATGTGGAGACACATTTCAGAACTGTAGATCTTCTGCAGGATTTTCATTTTACATACATACTTTTGATGTATACAGATGGTAAACAGTTTTTTTCTATTTAATCCATACTGATCTACTAGACATGGATATGACATAAAGATTTTTATTTATTGTAAGTAAAGCAGAGTGTAGTTTTTATTATTTGTATCATCAAATACCGTGAATACAATATATTAGGGACATATTAAAAATGATTTTTCAAGATTTAATAGGTCTGTTGCCCAAGCAGTGTATATACTGTAGCAACAGTGATTCATGCAAAGATGGAATTCTGGAACTAGATTAAGTAAACCAGATCACAGCCATTTAGCTGCTGTTGAAGCTAATTATTGAGAGTTTGCTGCATACAATGTGATTTAAAATCTAGCCAGCGCACATGTTCGTCTACCGTCTGGAAATCAAGCATGAGGGTTATAATTCTAAAAAGCCTCTGTAGCAGGAGAAATTTGGCCAGTTTACTGGAAAATAATAGGTACATATGGTTTGATTATGTATGAGATCATAGTAATAGAGATTCAGCATGTAACTATATTTGTTTCTGTTAAAGGATGAAATAGATCAGATGTTGAGTCAGTCTGTTGCATGAGTTATGTGTAATTGGTAGCACCAATGACTCATTGAAGACCTAATGTAATGGCTGTCTTGGTTTATAATTTTATAATAACTGCATTAAATTCTCCCATACATGTATTTAGGTACTTCTCATATGTTAGTGTTTCATTTTATTCTATACTAATTCACACAGATCTGAGACCACAAAACTGAACTGGAGTCTAATTAACATAAAAATCACACATTAAAGGTAGACAAAGAGAAAGCATCACTCTCTATAAGAACAATAAACTAGGTGTTATATCTGCCCCATGTGAAACTGTGTGACATGTGCCATTCATCCTCCCTTCTGTATGCCCTGCACCAGTTGCTGAGGAGACATATATTTATAGCACCTGAATGCAATGAGAAATCAGTCTGGATCACCCACTGCAACTTATTTAAGCCCTGTTTGGCTTCTTCTCAATCAGGTTTTGCATTTCTGCCCCTCTCCTGCCCTGCACATGCAGTGCACCAGTCAGCCATTTCCCAGTAACATTCTTCCTCCCTTCCTCCCATTTTCCATCCGCTCCTGTTTCCCTGCTTGCCTGGACTTTCCCTGTCTCCTGCCCATAGCCTGACCCACCCGGAGTCTGCCTGGGGAACACGACCTTTGCTGTGCTCTCCTCCACTGCTCCACACTTCCCCTGGCACTCATGTTGCACTGGAATTGTCCCGCTGTGGTCATGGGGTGCTCCTGGTCCCCTGGTGCCACCATCGCATTGCATTTTCTCTGCAGTGGATGGGGAACTTACCCCCTTGGCATGGGCGATGGTTGTGAGGTTTGCTGCTGGGCCAGGTTTGCAGTCCTCATGGGGGTGCTGTGGGCAGCCGGGGGCCTGACAGCTAAGCCTTGCACCTGGGAGATCTGCTCAGCTGCCAGCTCTGGTGGTCCTCCCCTCCAGCCCTGCACTCCAGTCCACTGGGCTTGGCTTCATTCTGCCAGCCCCTTGTCCTGTCCTGCACCGGGGACTCTACACCGGGCCTGGACTTCAGTGGGCACATCACTCACATCAGTCCCTAGCATGCCTTCCCAGTCCACCCTGATAGTGTATGCTTGGCCTGGTCTCTTGAGGAGACCCCCCGTAAAGAGCACGCTCTCCATTCAGCCTGGTACCTGGCGCACTGCCTGGTGGACTACCCTGAGGTCATGTGCCCTGTCCTGCCCAAGTCCAGGTGCAGGCCCACCAGCCCTGTCTCTGGTTTCCCTTCCTGTACTTGGAGTCCAGAGTCCTTTCTGGAGTTTTCCAGCCATTACCCTTGATTAAATAAAACTTTACTCATTAAATAAATTACCATATAGAAAGTACTAAATATGTTAACCCAAATATGTCTCACATTAGATGCACAATGGAAAAAGAAATGTCCACGTTTCTAAGTAACATTCCTATAAGTATTTTTTCTTCCTGACAGCAAATCATGTATTAATTGGTGAACACAACAGTATACCTAATAATAATAGAATTAGTATTGGATTTCTCAGTTCTGTTAATAATATATGTTTGTATAAATACTATTGTGATTCATATATATTACAAAAAAATTCAACTGTAATAGTTTCCTTTCCTTATATTTGCCATAGAGATAATTTCCAAGTGTTGCAATCTCTTGCATTATAAAGTTGCTAGCCTGCACTTTGTCAGTATTTTGTTTATTGCAGCTGTACAGACTGTTCCGAAGGCATACATAAAAACCCTAAAAGGTTTATCCACGAGTCGCTCCGCCTGTTTCTTCAGCCCACAAGCTGTGAAAAAAACAGTGTAGCAAAGTAAACTGCCAGCAAAATAAATATGAAAAATCAATAAAAACATATTTGCAGCAACAATGCAGTTGTGTCAGCAGAAGCTCAGCTATTCTATTGAACACCATAAGCACCGTCCAAGCATTTCAGTCACTTAAACTGCTCGCATGTAAAATGAGAAGTTTTCAGGATTATTAAATATCACAGTTTCAAAACAGACTAAATTTTCTGGCCTATAAAATTTTATGATACACATCTATGCACAGGGGAAGAGATAAAAGTTATAGCTGACAGAGAAAAGTTATAGTACAAATCAAAATCTTTCTTAGACTATAGATGGGAGAATACATAAACATTTATGACATAGTAATGGAGCCAAAGCTACTAGCTTTCTCTTCCTTTGCTGTTCATAATCTTCTTTGTATTGACTTTTCATCAACTCAAACACACTTATTTATTGAATACTGTTGAGGACCCCTCTGAGCATGATTTGGACAGTGACACTTATTGTGAATGACGTCTGCAGTTCATCTAAGTTATGGCTTGCTGTACAGTGTACAAGGCAAAGAAACTGACACTTTTGCATATATATATATGAGTAAGGAGAGGTTATGCAATGTTATGATTAACTTAGGACCTTAAGCTTTTAGCCCAATCCTGTTGTTTAATTTGTTTATGTAGAATTGGAAAAACAACACTACAGTTGATTTTGTAAATAGGAGACATTTTTCATTTCATACTACTTGATAGATTGTCCACTTTTTATGGTATTTTGTCATTTTAATTATTTTATTGATTGAATAGTAAAGAGTAAACTTTTAATTAGAGAACATTAGAAAATCCAAAGGAATACCAAATTGTTTATATGGTAATGTAACCGCTGACATGTAAACCAGGTGTAAATATAGCATTTAACTTTTATTTTTTAAACTGTGATGTTTTTGCTTCTGTTGTCGTTTCTTTAGAATGTTTTAGTTTTTTGCATCTCAAGAAAACATTTGTGGAAAACCTGTTTTTTTTTATCCAGAGGATTATTGTGAAGTAGAATTGTGTTCAAATTAAAACCAAATAGAAAACTTGTGCAGTGGAAGAAATAAATGTAGTATTTAAGTAATTAAGAAAGCTAAAGAAACAACATTTATATATCTTGTGAAAGCCATAGCATTTAAATTTAAATTAACTTACAGTACAATGTTAAATTGTACTGTATAACACACTGGTAAGACCTCATTTAGAATATTGTACGCATATAGGTTTCTACATTGTTGAAAAGTTACTGCTGCTCTGAAATATGTCCAGACAAAAGAAAACAGATACATTCAGAACTTGTGTCCTGCACTGACGGGCTGAAGAAACTGAACATTTTTAGTCTTTAACAGAGAAGGCATAAATGAGATGACCTGATACAAGTATGTAAAATCCTCAAAGTCACTTCAGAAGATTTCTTCATAATGAAAAGTAAAACATGGACAAAAAGGCCAAAGAGGAAATTATGTGGAATTAGATTTAGAACCAAAACCAAGAAGAGGTGACTTCTTTACTCATGGCATTGTAAAGTATGTAGTATGAGGAGTTTGCTAAAGGAATAAGCAACAAGCGATCCAGCAATGTTTCTACCCTATGCAAGTTACCCTGGTTTCTTTCAGCTTATTGTTAATTATTTATTTAATAGCTAATTGGTAGGTAATTAATTTGGATCAATTAGCTACTAACTACCAACTGGGTTAGATGGGCTGGATAGCCTCCTCTTGATTGCAACACTTTTTATTTTCTCAAGAACCTTAAGCATTGAGTTACCTGAAGCAGTTGATGATAATTGCTGCAATGAGCACAAACCCTACCTGTTATTAAAAAAACATTTTTTTTTGTCTTAGGATTTTGTCCAGATGTACAGTATAAAAAATAGACTGTTAGGTATGGTTTGTTACAGAGAGAAATATTTTGTAATCGTGTTCTTTGCCTTCTCATTCATTACTTTAGAATATACTTTAGAATATTTAGTCTCTTTCTCTGAATTTTAATGAAGCATATTGATTACTCGGACTGCTTTAAATGGACCAGGAAATATGATAACAAGGGAAATTTAACACCCTTGATTATTATACAAAGTACTGTTACTGTTTGCCCACTGTAACAGTAATCAGTTACCAACATGCCTATTAAATGCATCAATAAATCATAAAAATATAGACCCAGCTGCTTACATGTAATCCCCATGAATTTGTGGTTAACCTGAAGTTTATTTCCTTGAGCAAAGGCCTAAATTGAGCATCTTAGTTACCTGCGAACTGGGGATATGGAATTTAAAAATAAAGATGCACGTGTCTTCAAAAAACAACTGAAAAAACTTTCAATAAAATAACTTACAATGCTTACATCTTAAGTGGAGTACTGTATGTGTGATCTTTCTATGAGACACAAAGATGATGATGACACAATGAAGACATACTGTAGTTTGACATTGAATATTAAATTAAATAATATGACCAAACACCTACCGTATCTTTTCAGCCTCACACTCCAGTGTTCACACATTCAGATGACTTAAGAAACATAATTTGGCCTTTTGAACTTTCCTTGAGGTCTGAAAAAATGAAGACATTTCTGATTCTTGCGTGTATTACCCATACATGTTAGAATGTATTTTTAAAGCTGGTACTACCAATTAAGCTCTGCTAACACTGCTCCTAGTGACCCACAGACCACATTTATCTATCCCTATTTTCCCCAATTTTTTATATTTTGATGGTTACATTATACAGAAAACAGTCATAAGACTTATTTTAAAAATTAAAAACTGTATTAAAATCCTAGCATCAAAGAAAAAATGTTTTGTAAAACATAAAATGTGTGTTTAGTAAAACTAATACATTTTTAAATAATACTAATACATTAATACATTTTACAGCGGGTAAGTGGATGAAAAATGCATGTTAAGCTCTAAGTGAAAACTATTTTCTTTGCACATAGGTAATTAAAAAAAAGTTCCAACACTCAAAAGAAAAGCAATTGAAATACAGTACATTTGAAGACAATTGAAAGTTAAGTGTTCGTGTGCTGATGATGCCTAGAAAACATGATCACTCCTATCCTTTTCAAACCTAATTTGGTTTAATTCAACATATTAAACAAAGGTAAATTTTATTAGTGTCATGAGCAATTAAGTTGCTGCAGTACATTTCCCAGTCTTTCTTCCCTGAGCTTTGTTTGTTCGTTTCAAACCACTGTAATCTGGTGGGTGATCTCAGTCCCTGACTACAAATGATAAATATCGCTCAAATCATTAAGGCTGAATGACTTAATAGCATGCTTTACTGTGTTCTCAAACCAGCAACTGGAGTTCATTGGCTTGGCTGTTTAATTTCAATTCTCTGTCAGAAATATCTTGTAGAGCTTCACCATTTTACTGGGAAACGGGTGACAGTATGCAATGTGTTCAGCTCCATTACTTCACACATTATTTCACATCTTCTGACTTCCACAACCCTCCATGCACTGCTGACAGCTTGCCCTGCATTTAAAACTTCTAAAGCTCAGTTGATATACAAAGGCATTTAGCATTCAATGTTCTGTGTGGAATATTCTTCTGCAGTCTATATCACACATATTCTCTTCTATGTTTGTTATTTTATATTTACATTGTCAATGCTCTTTCATATCTTTATGTTTTTGAGTCTCTTATTTTTTTGTTATGAGAGATGAGTTTCAGCCTTCAGTTTCATTTTCCATGCTTCCTAAATGACGGAATGTATGTGAAAATATCCCTCTACTGTAAATATGCACAGAAGTTTAATTACACCGACAGTCTTGATCTACTTGTGTTATATTCTGTGAGCTTTAAAAAACCAAGGTATTTTGTTTGTTAATCTACCAACTGTACCTGTATGCAGGTAAATGCAGGGCTCAATTATAGATTGAATTTCTCTAAAGCATGATCATTTAAAAAAAGAGTAATACAAATAACACGTGTATTCACGGGCATTGTGTAACTTCTATTACTGTATGTCCTTAAATCAATCCACTTACAAAGTTCTAGTCATGGTGGATTTTTAGTTATTTGTAAAACCCATGGGACAGTGGCTCCCCATGCCCAGGAATGAGTCTGTCCATGTCCATGTCTGCTCTAGTTTATTACAGTAGGTGAGACTGTGTAGGGCAACCTAACACTGCTAAAGGCTACTTTTTGATAATCCAGTAATGCAGATAAAAACTGGTGCATGATACATAGTGATACAATACTTTCAATAGTGACATAATTGCTAAAAAATATAAAATATGCTTAATCATGTCACAGACAGACTGAAAGACAGAATGACATCTATTAAAATCAAATATTTAATTTACATTCTCAGTGTTTCAACATCTTCATGCCTGCACCACCAGAAGAAAATCAGAAGTACACGCATTACTTTTCTGAGTGCAGCACTCTTTACTTTCATTGTTTCCCTCTTCTACGCATTACACAGAGAAACTTAAGGTAATCACACATGTAAGAACACATGCCTCTATACACAGTTAAAATGCCAATGGAATAATTTCAGTCAATTCATATTTAAGTATAGTATACACAATTCTTGATATAAAACTGTTGCTTTTCTACAAAGTGTATTACTGGGAAGTATTTATTTAATTGTGCCTTCTGTAAGAATGGGTCAGTTGTGTCTCTGGTCATGATGAGCAAATGTGGTCTGCTTGATCAGCCTCTGCTACAGTACAGTACATCCCTGGGATCAGGAGAGGCACGATTCAAAGGCAAGATTACTACTTACTGTACATGTGAGGATACCTCCCCTTTCTTCTGGGTCTCTTTTGTTTAAATTTCGTTTCAGACTTTGAATAACCAGTCATTTTACTTGGATGGATGTGGGTGAAGACCATGGATGATTTTCACCTTAGCACCTACTATTGAGTCATTTTCCATTTTGAACAATGCAAAATAACACAAAATGCCAATGGGTTTTTGGAGAGCATCACATGGGAGAGTGTCATACATCTTAGTGACAACCTAGTCTTTCCAGTCCAGGTTTAGTCATTGGATTTGAAAGCTTAAGGTTCCTGACAGTGTGGATGCCTTTTTAAAGTTTCTACTATAGAAGGTATATCACGTTATATCATGAAGGTATCACATCGATATATGGCATTTCCAACATGCCACACAACTGTAAATTCCACTGGAGTTCCTAAAGCTTCTGATGTTTCATTTTTCCCATTGATTTTTTACATACAAAATAAATTGCGTAATAATTGACCTGTCTTTAAAGAACAATGATGTAGAAATGAAAAGCATATAACATGCTTTTCATAAAAAAAGATAAAGAGAAAAACAGCAGTAGGCCCTTCAATGCTAATACTGTTACTCAGCCCAACACAATACACCTGAAATGATATTGGATCCATTGGCATTCAGCAGATTTGTTTAAACCTGACATCAACAAACAGGATTTGTGACCTCTGTGACTAACTGAATTCTAAAGTCATTTCAAAACTCAAAACTCATTTAATATTGCACAGGACTGACTGTAATGATACCACTGCAGTGTTGAAGTAGAAATCCCTTTGTTTGTATACATTGCATTCCCATTATTACAAATCACAAAAGAAGGCATCACCAGGAGAGAGAAAAGTGATTGTCATGTCTAATCATAGTAACACAGCATGCAGGATGTACTGCATATTAGAAAATGTCTTTCACTTCATAGAAAACCGTGAGCACAATACAGTACCAAAATTCAAGTAGTTTGTAATACTTGCATACCAAGCATTTTGTAAATAAAATACAAAAGTAAAACATTATTCACAGTGAACATACTTGATCTAATCATAAAGCACAGATAGAAAATGATAATAAATTAATTAATATAAAATATATTAACAAATTATGTTCAGTAACACAAGCATAACTCCTTGCTTCAGAGCACCTGAAAGAAGTCGTTAGTGTCTTAGACCACTTAAACATTAAATAAAAAACAAAATAAGAGAAAATACAGCTAGAGCAGCATTTTAATATAATTTTGGCAGGGCGTTCATAATATGGCTCAATACCCTTATGCTTAATGATGGATTGAACTAGTGCGACTCATTTAAGAGCACAGAGAGTTCTGTAGCAATGTGAACATTTAAGGAAATGCAATTGCTGTGTGATTTAATTCCCTTTTGCAATTCAGATATTGAAATGTGCAAAAAAAAGTATTTGAGACTGCACAACCTACCTACCGACTACAATATTCTCCACAAAAGGCAAAGAAAGAAATATAAGACATACTATATAATCACGTTTTTTTATTAGTGTGTGTTTATTATTAATATTTGAAATATACTTTAAAAAATATCAAATATTGCCTAATCATTACTTTATATTTATACTGTCAGAAAAGCAAAGCTTTTTGTTCCTATCACTAACTCAATTCAGATTATTATACTGTATATATAGTGATGATGGTGAAACTCAATAAAACTGAATCATACCTAAACCACACTCCCCTTCAAGACAGGTTTCTCATATTTGGGTATCTCACCAAATTGCAAGGGATCTTTACTGGATAGAATTATGTTAAATAAAAGAGAGTGTTTACTGTTTGGCATAAGCAGAAAGTAAGCAGACAAGTAAACTCCACCCCCAGCTCCAATTGATAGACAGGAAGCCTCCATTTTATTCAGGGCTGAGAAAGATTCTGGAGCCCTGACACAACATGGTGGAACAAACAGATAAGGACAAGACTGTGGATCCACAAACAGGTAAGGCAAATGCAAAGCAACTAACACATACAGTAGATTAAATTGTTTAAAATAATTATGCCCAACACAAAGAGGGTGACCATTACAGTATAATGACAACGTATGAATACAGTAAGTGAAAGGTTTATGATACACCTCAGCAGAGGTCTTAGGATGAGAAAGTGCATTTATTATGTTAAATAAAAATGCATGTTTATGTAATAAGAAGAAAGTAAGCAAGCACTATGGTCATCCTCAAAGAGTTCTTATTCAACTCTGGTAAGCCCCAAACCCATACTTCTGGCAGGATTAGTGCAATGCTCAAAAATTACCTCAGCCACCTATTATTAAGCAGGAATGAGAGGTTTAAAGGGGAAAAGGCCTTATCTAGGTACCACCTGGTTCCAAGTGATGCATTTTGAATGCTTTTTCAGATCTCTTAAATTTAAATCTTCATATTTATCCCTTATGATGTTATTTGAAATATCTTAATTTTAATTACTAATGAAAGATTTAGCAAACTAAATTCTGATGATTAGTAGTGATACTGTGGATATATTGAGCAAATTTCTCACAAGCTAGATTTAACCTCAAATGGGATACCATGTGAGATAAATGAATATTTTGTTATGCATAGCAGATTCTGTATATAACTTCTGTACTGCTGGATTGCTAATATTAATAAAATTAATAATGAAAAAATATTTTGGATTTTCATAGTCTCAAGCACAGTAACCAGTTGCATCTATTGAACTGTAACTGGCATTAATCTTTGTAAAATAGCTACAGTATGTATTCAAAGAAAATTCCTAAATTGACACTGTAGTACAGTTAATCCTTTGTTGTATGGTTTACTCATTAAAAAAATAAATACTGGGCTTCCATCATACTAGGAAATCAATGTCTAAAGTAAACTTTATTCCATATGTACAATGTACTGTATGGGTACAGGATATACAGTACTGTATACAATACTTTACAGATGTATACATCTGTAATCACATTAAACTAACAAAAAACAGTTTCTTTAAAGCAATAGTTCAAAATAAATGCAAATAAATCAAATTGGCCATCTTCTGGGATGTGACTAATTGAATTGGTTTTGAATATTGCCCTCATAGCAAAATGTAGTGAAGTCATAATCCACAATGATACATGTAGGTAAAGTGGAAAAAAGCAATATGAAACCTTTACAAGGTTTAACAGATTCCTTAATAATTAAAGACTATCAGAGTAAAATAACATATACAGTATACTATATATCTGTATTTGACATATTTCACCATTTGATGCATAAGTAAAATACTGTATTAGAACATTACTGTTGTCATCAACTCAATCCATCGCTAAAGTAGGTAATTAGTCAATAAATCCGAGCTAACAATTCATTACACAAAATGGTATGTTGACCATTTTATAGGAATTCAACGTAATTGGAGATGTTAGGTTAAATCTTTTGGAGCTTTCTTTTATGAAATAAGTTGCCCTATTGTTTACCTTTGTTGCTTGTGGGTACGTGCAGACAGAGGAAACCAAAGCTGTACAAGATTGTACACTTGGAAGAGTGGGTTTTGGAAAGGAGGAATTGAAAAACTGTGTGGGTATTTTTTTCCAAAGCTGATTAAACAACCATGAATGATGTTTGTCTTTCTTCTGCATATTTAAAGGAAACACCAGAGCGAGCCACAAATTTTCCATATCAAAAGAGGTCAAGCAAGTCTTTGCTTCTATAACAAGCACCAATTCCCAGGATAGAGGAACATATTTCCACGAAGGCACCTGTTAAGCCTGGCAAGCTCATGACTGAATCAGCCTTTTAAACCCCATTTGTCTTATTTTGTGGAGCAAATGCCATTGCCAAAGTCACTCTGAATGACAAAGGGACTCCAGAATCCATCATTATTTTTCCAGTTGGTCAAGCTAAATCTGAAATCATGAAATATTTCCCTTCAAAGCCTACCCAGCTGCAAAATGACGCAAGTGCAGCAAGCAATCGCTGAGAAAATGAAGATATCCTGCATGAAAGATGTTGGTGTTGCAAATCTGGGCTGCAGGTGCAGTTTATTAATTTGGTCTGTCGTGATGACAGACTAGAACAAGGACCTGGCTCAAATTTCTTTCATGAACCAGTATATTGTGTGGCTCAGATTAAACTCAATAGTCCCACACTCTGCACAATGGGGGATTCAGCATTTCTGTTACAGACAAAACATGAGAAACTAGGGCTGGATACAAAGAGTTGACATCAATTATCAAAGCCATTTCAGCATTATGTGGAGGCAATGGAGAAAGTGTCAGTCAGTGGGATCATGTTCCAGATTACTTCCAGCTTCATTCCTCCATCTGACAGTTGCAATTAAATTTGCATGGCTTTACATTAAACTCCATTGTCTGTCCACAGTGTTTATATGTGTAGAAAAACCACTTTGACATGTACAGTACATCACATTAAATAGCCTAGTACATCTCTGATAAAATCTGATTTCATTTGGCAATTATTTCAATTACAGTATTGAAACATTGTTAATAAGATAAACACACATTTGTGTAGATCTGCATTATGGATATGTTTTTTCAAATTATTGTAAAAAATAAACTAGGGAAGTGTTAAATCCGATATTTTTTTTTATTCTTTAAAACAAAATGATAACTCTTCAGCTGAAATCCTGATCAGTTGAAAGTTTGATTTCTCTCTTCTAATTTTGAAAAACATAACTACTGCAAAAGTTGGATTCATTTTTTACTATTGCTTAATATCTTACTGAATACTCTGGAATTTAAAAAAATGTGTGTATGCTTAAAATTATTTGTATGAGAAACTAAAATGACTAGTTCCAGTCATTGAATATTAATATTTTTTATATTATTAATAAAACAAGTGTAGTACACTTACAGTACACTGTAGTTAACAAGTACATTTTTGGGGTTTTCTATCTTGCAATTACACTTCTGCTAAGTAATTAACCCACCTATAAAACTGATGGATTTCCTGCAGAGTAGGTATAGCTTTGCACCTGTCAAACACAATTTCATGCAGAGCTGCACATTGTTTTAAATTGTGGATGATTATTCTTCCATGGAAAATGTAATGTAATATTTACCAGTATAGTTATTGTTAATAAACTCCAAATCAGAGAGTTCTGACCTTTCACTGCTAGAAAAGTATGATCATAATCTACTATTACTTTCCCTTCATGAGAAGGAGAATATACTCAGTTTTTTTTAAGGGGTCGATGAAGTAGGAAAGAGAAAGTGTATTCTAGTTAACAATAAAATGGTTATTGCAATAATTGGTCGAACTATTTTCTTCTTAACAGAAAATGAGACAATACAGAGACCAATATCATTGGGTATTCAAGAGTGTTTAATTGTAAGAAATAATAAGCAGGAAGTAGGGCAGCACAGCCTCAAAGCACTTGGGTCACAGTTTTGATTTCAGACAGGAGCACCTCTGTCTGGAGTTTCTTTTCACACCCGACATCCCTCCCTAGAGGACGCTCCACTGCTCCCATTATTGTCCGTGTGATTAAGCTCTCCAGGTGTACCCTTTTAGTGTTATTATTTAAAGATCGGCTCCTCCAGTCCTCGGGGCTCATCATTAGGGTAAGATGTCACTGGCCCGCCCAGCACCAGGAAACCCTACGTCCGTCTCCTGAGGGCATAGGCCTCATCCCCGACACCTCCCGCTTCCTGAGCCCGGGGTCTGGAGGATCTCGCCCAGTCACACTTGGACCTCCATGTTTTGTTTGTCCATGTGCTCCCCCCTCCCGGGGATTTTAACTTTATCGCATCCCAGGATGAATTCCTTGTTGATGGACTCTCGGACTGTGCTTTGACCTGCCTTTGGACCCGTTTGGATTTGGATGCCGTTTTGTCTTCCCTGTACACTGTCTCACGGACTGTCACTATTATTTTGTGCACTATTAAACCCCTGTGTGTTCCCTTTTACCACACCTCCTGTTTTCTCCAGCTCTTACCACATCGCATAGGGTCTTCCACAAGATCTGACACGGATTTCAGTCCGTGTTTGTGACATTTCTATGTTCTTTGCATGTCTGCATAGGTTTTCTTTCTTGCAGAATCATGCATGCTTGGATAAGTGGTGTCTCTAAACATCCCTGTGTTCTTGTGGAGGTGTGAACATGTCTTGAGCTCTATTCAGCTAGAACACTGTAGCATTGAAATTGTTGTAACACTTACGAGGACTAAACATCTTTCTGATAATGGATAGATAGAAGAAGAATTTAGAATGCACAAGAGGCCTTGTACAAGTATATTAGGACAATAAGAGGCACCTTTAGCCTGTTATTAATAGCAAGTAAGCATTAATTCAAAGGATGCAAACATGAATAAACTTGCATTCTCATCTAAATCCTAAAGATGAAGAGAACTGAATGATTTTCTTAATCTAGCCCATGGTCATACCAAATCTATCCTTAGACGGGACTATGGTAGGTAGACATGAGCAAAACTAGAGTCTGACCCCTTTTTACTTTCAACTGCATTTATTTACACATGAAGAGAAGCCAAATGTATTTGCACGAATTCACTGATACTTTTTCTGAAAATATTTTTTTTTCTTAAAGCACAGATCTGCCGTCATTTTTACCTCTCAAGTGTAATTTAAGGTCAAGGGATGAAAAGCATTCAGGGACAATTTCAGCATGACATTGTAAGGAGTGTTAAGAAAACTTGAGGACACCACAAACAAAAGCCGCAGATGTCCAGTAATTATGAATTTTGCTATTAATATAAATGGAGTGAAGAGGGAATTGGCCTAACACAGCACTCAGAAGGCAGGACAAGTGACAATGGGTATTAGCTAATAGCCTGTGTTTTGTTGCCTCTAAATTGCCTATTTAAGCGCTTAATGACATTTTCCTACCAACTCCACAAACGAACACCTGTGGTGGAAAGCTCAAACAGCCAGGACTGGTTTCAGCAGGTCAATGGTGCATTTGTGGGAAATCACTGTTTACACCATCCAAAAGAGATAAGGAGAGGGAGCCACAGAATTGCAAGTGCAGTGCAGGGAGAGTACTGACTTAATTGTCAAACACTTGATGGCTTTACAATTGTTGGGCAATCAGATAGGCTTTCAGAAATGCATTATGTAATTCTGTAAGACTGATTAATTCCACAGTGGGCGGCAAATGGGTGCTTATTTCAGTGCACAGCGTAGTCCAATTAGCTCCATACAGGCAGCAATAACATCCTTGCTTTATCACTAAGTAACGATTAGTGAGTCGCTGTCCTGATGATGGTGTATGTTTTAGAGCAACCAAAACAAAAAAAGAAAAACAGAATGAAAGGATTCATTTTTAAACTGGTAGACCTTTTTATAGAGTTTTTTTAACATTGATATTTAAGCGTGAGGTTTACAATTTAGCACCAGCAATAGAAACAAATTTCTTATTTTAGGAAATGTGCTATGAATATTAACAGAAGCATTTGTAATATATCACCCAATGTAATGGCATTGCAATTACAATACTCAGTGCAAGTATTGGTACTAGTATGATTTAACTGAAACACCTTGGCAACTGTGAGCTGTTTCTGTGTGTATGTCAGCAATAAAGGTTAAAAAAGCCCGAAAATAAACAGTTGCAAAACCACAGCTTTGATGTATGTTTTCTAAGGGAAAGTAAAGTGATAAAGGGTCTTGGCAATAATATTGTAGCTCTAACATTCACTTCCATGATACATTCTGCTGGATTACATTTGTGAAACTACATTAAATTGAGCTGTTACCTTTCACAGACCTGTCAGTAAATACATAGCAGGTTAAATGCTTCTGCACTGGTTCTCATCTTAACAGCTTTTTGAATTGAATCCGCCTCTATACTGGAATTTATTGTCAATTGCTCACAAAAACCTCAATAACAGTGTTAAGGACAGGACTGCTGGCATGTTGTAGGGAATAAGTTACATAAAACATTACTGGCAATTTAAGGCTTATGGAAGTAATTCTTAGCAATTGTGTGCTGTGTGCAGTACATGCGTCATTATTTTTAGTGTATCAATTTTGCAAGGCTTCACTGAATTTTTCTTAAATACACAAATACTAAGATGTTTTAGGTCTTGACTAAGACCTTAGGTAATAAAACACAAGTTACTCTAGTACATTTAAATAGGTGGATTTCTGTAAGACCATTATCTACTTTGTCACAGGGAAGGATCACCTGTCTGTCATAATGCTACCAATCTACCAGTGCCAATTTAAATATGTATTTAAGCACTGAGGTGTGGAGTGTGAATTTATTTCTGTTTGTAAAGTGTATGGCACCATTTGCAATTCTTGAACAACTCAAGTGGGTGTACAGAGCCCATGTCTTGTTGGGGATGTTACAGAGAAAGATTGTAGTGTACTGTCTGCGATAAAAGCAGGGTATTTAAGCAGATCCTTTATGGCTGAGAATGTCTGCAGCACTAAAGACTCATGTAAGGAAAACTAACACAAGAAAACTATCTACAAATTCAGTATTTCTTTTGGTCTAATGCCCAAGATCATCTATAACTAGTGTTCCGCAAAGTGTGCATCCTGAAGTTAATGAAGCAACTCCCAGATATTTACAAAACAATATATTTTACCATGGATTTGGTGCCATAGCATCAACCAGCTTAAACCAGGTGCAGAGTAGCGATGTATACAATGGCCATATTGTTAGATATACTTGAAATGTACTAATAAATGTATTATTGTGTGAATTTTCCTATAACTTATTTAAACACCATTGTCTGCATGGAACAGGCTGAGGAGTTTCTCATCCATGAAGAGGACCTGATGCCACTGCTGATGAGTCCATCCCAGCCTCTGTCTGGCCCAAGCCAGTCGGGTGTGACATCTAGGAGGTGTGAGCAGAGGGCCTCTGACAGGTTGCCTTGCTCTAACGCCAGCAGCATGGAGCCTCACTGTCCTGTCACTCATGTGGGCATTGTGTCTGCTGGCAGGTTCAGCAGCAGTACAGTGGGCAGATCTGAAACGATCTCTCAGATGGACCAGTCTTGCTCTGGTGTGGTCATTCGAGGGCGACCGGATCTTGGACGGTCTGCTGAAACCTTCTCTGCTGTCAGATCACAGTGCTTACTCAATAGTGTCTGGCAATGCTGGCACATGACATGGCTGCCTGAAGCATGCCAATGGCCCTCTCCCTTGCTTCTGGTGACATTCGAGGCATTATGGAATGCCGAAAACTGAAAACTGACTGTGTGGCCTTTTTCTTGCAGTGCCCTAAGCTTTGAATTAAGGCCTTTTTAAAGGTGGCCTGATCAGGCATTGTTCCACCTGGACCTTGTTGGGTAAAAGTGCACCTAACGAGCTTTCGTGTGATTGGCAAGTTGCAATGCCTCACTGCACAAGATGTATTGCTGGTCAGAGGGAATGAAACAAATTGACAGCCTTTTGTGAAAGTACATAAACTATAACTGTAGTATTCTCATTCCAGAAAATGTTGCATTTCTTTTTCTATCAGTATACTGCACTTAGAGTCCAGGATTCACTGGTTGTTTCATGTGCCACACTGACTGTAAGGTTTTTGTTAAGAGTTCTCAAGACAGCACAAAAAACAGGCATGGTAGAAAGGTGAAGTTTGAGAATGGCTGTACTGCATCTGTTTGACAAAGTCATATACAGACTGTTCAGATGAGTCTGATATTGTGCTGGGTGTTTATGGTGTACAGTCACAAAAACTAGAATTTACTCTTTAACTTAAAAGTAAGCAGAATTAAATTTAGTTTTAAGCTTAACCACTAAAATGCCTACTTCAACAGTGGCATTTATTGACTTTCATAGGTAGTAGGATTTAAGAAAGAAAAAACAAGCCTACACTATAATCTGCCACATATGATTAATTCTTCTTGTGGTTAAATTTAACGTCTGGGATATTTGCTTTTATAAATACTTTTGCTCAGTGAAAAAGTCCAGATCTCCTTTATCTACATTTGATTTATGAGGTAGAAGGTACAATTTTGTGCATTAATTTGTGGCTTTGTCTTATAGAATTCATACACACCCACCCCCACATTTTATCTAAGCTCTGAAGCAAAGGTGAGCATTATGTCATAAAGTATTGTTACATTTAGAAACCAGTGGGAGGATTTTTGCCTTGAAAATGAGAAATGTAATTTGCTGCAGTGTTAATTTAGTAAATGTTGGTATGTCAGTATGCATGTTGTGTGTGGGTGTGAATATTATACATGTAGAGTACATTATACAACTGAATTTAATGTTTAAGTTAACAGAGGCTAGAAAACTTTTCCATGTTTCTTGGCTTATTTAACCCAGGGTTTGTATTTTGTCTGACATACATTGGACTTTTGTCCATTGTACATTTCTTTCTCACAATAACTATTACAAGGTATACAGTATATTTTGCACTTGTACGTTTATAGTATACTCTAAAAAAAGAACACAAAAGGATGATTTCACAAAATCACAAATAAAAAGAACCATTATTCTCATTTACCACATTTTATACCGCTTTTGGATTATAAGAGATACATCCAAATTAATTGATGTGGTACATGCACACTTAATTAATTTTAGCTTCTGTGTTTTGTAATTTGTACTTTAAAGCTCTTACAATAACAGATATAATCTTTTTAACATGTACAAAGCAATTGGAGTCCTTTATTGAACAACAAAACTGTCTTGTCTTACTTTTAAGACTTCAAACTTTAACTTTAACCAGTTACAGAAAAGATTCATATAAAAGGATTTTTGAAGCCAGTTCAGAACCATTATTACTGTACCTACAGAAGCTTTTCTAGTGTTTTTACATTAAAGGTGTTTTTCATCATTTCTTCAGTGGGCTTAATGGAGAGATGAAGGGATTTTCTTGAAGTTGCAAAGTAGTATAGGAAGTAAAGAACTGAAGAATCAATAAAACCAGGGGGCCCACTTTCAAATTGGTGAGGAAGGGGAATGGTATCATTTTGAGTCCATTAATTTTTGCACCTTTTTGTGACTAGGGGGTTTTGAAGTTTGATCTCATTTTATCTTACATCCTAAGCCAAGCTGGGCCTGGGCAGTAATTGCATGGGAGAAATCCAAGGGGAATTGTTTTGTGGCTGTGTACTTGATCAGTGAATGGCATGTTTGCCTCTGGAATATGAAGACATTCCAAGCCAATTCCCTAGCATGGCAACGAGGAGCACTCAGATGCAGGAGATATTACAGTATATGGTGCCTTGATTAAAATCAAATTCAAGCTTTCGCTACCTGGCCTTACTAACATCTCACGTTTAGTATAACTGACTAATGAACTCCTTGTTTCCCCAACATTGTTGCTTTCTGGCTGTCTGGCTGTCTTGTTAAGTGCTGTCATAACTGTGTCACACTCTGTCCAGCTTTGCCAAACCAAGCCATCTTCTACTTGTAAAGATCATAGGTATTCTATTTTTACAAAACAAAATATAGAAATCTAATTAATATTTTAGTCAGACAATTCTCCAGTCATTAACACAGTTTGGGCAATTGCTCATATTTAAGGAAACTCTTGTCCTTCCTGGTTTCTGATCTATTCTCTTGTTCTTCCAGCTTTCTGAGAGGCCTGGTGAAACCGGAGCCATTCAACATTAATATATTGTATGTACAGTACAAATGTTAATAAAACACATTAAACAAGTCTTTATGACTTGTACTACTTTTTGATCATTATTGTCAGCCAGCTTTTGCCTTGTTCAGCTAAAATGTATAGATATAAAACAAGATAAATGAGCCATGTTTTGAATTTATTTGTATGGCAAGTCACTACGTAGCTTGTGAAACTTTATGAGGCACTATCTGTTTCACAATTTAAACAGCTTGAAGGGCATGGTTACAATTACATAGAAAAATTGCATTGCATACTTAATTAGCAGAGTTGCAAGGGTTAATGGCTCCCTTTAATATTTTGCACAAAAAAATCTTTGGTCAGCTAATTGGTAAAAAAAGAAACAGCTGGAACACTTTTACTGCTGATTACATGAAGACAATAAAACCTTTCAATAGATAGTGAATGTCAGATATAAGCCCATAAAAGTCAAAGAGCTTTCAGATGGTAGAAGTTTTGTATAGATACAAAATGGCCTATAGGTGTAGGTGTCTTTTTACTGAATATTGTATATGTTTGTGTAGTAAACTGCACTTCATTGTCAAAGTTGTACAGTAAGAAATCATCACATCACTTGATGTGTAGGGGTGTAACCCCGGCGTCCTGGCCAAATTTCCCATTGGTCCTTACCAATCATGGCCTCCTAATAATCCCCATCTATGAACTGGCTTCATTACTCTGCTCCCCTCCCCACTAATAGCTGATGTGTGGTGAGCGTTCTGGCGCACTATGGCTGCCGTCGCATCATCCAGGTGGATGCTGCACATTGGTGGTGGTGGAGGGGAGTCACCATTACCTGTAAAGCGCTTTGAGTGGAGTGTCCAGAAAAAGCGCTATATAAGTGTAAGCAATTATTATTATTATTACTGCTGCTTATCCAGTTCAGGGTATGTTTGCCTATCCCAGGACGTAATACATTCTGAAAAGGTGCATAAAGTGTTCTATGCAAAGGTACAGCAATATCTTCGATATTAAGTATATAGTTCATGGTGCTGTTTGTATACTGTGGCATGCAGTTAAGCATGATTTTGTATTTAGAGATTATTGAAAGAGTGTTGATATGACTTCTCTGTCTTGAAGGAATGGTAATATGTTGCCAGGAATACTCAAGGAATACTCTGTACTTTTTCTGAGAAGTCCCGAAGATCCCTATTTCAGGACGAAAAGTCTGCTAGTAACTACAGTACAGTATATCATCCTGCAATTTCCAACTGGCAGTACAATGAAACTAAGCAGGTATGAGCCTGGCCAGTAACTGGACGGGAGACCACCTGGGAAAAGCTAAGGTTGCTGCTGGAAGAGGTGTTCGTAGGACCAGTGAGTACTGAGGTCTGTGTGGGTCCTAATGCCTCTGTATAGTGATGGGGACACTACTATATACTGTAAAAAAGGTGCCATCCATCTTGAAGGAAATAAAGAGATTTTAAAGTACTCTAGCAATTACTAGGCATGCTGAATGCTGAAGATGTTGTTCAAGTACACCTTCCGAAATGTACTGTATCCTGCGCTGTATCTTATAAATAATGTTATTTCCTTGCAGAAGATTGCACTTGTTTTGTTTACTGTAAATTTAAAATAGGAAGACAGTATAGCCCTACTACTGCAATTTGTAAACAGTTGTGCAGAAGAAAAAACAGAATGCCACAACTGGCTTGATAATGCAAATTATGATACATTCATAAAAATGTGGCAGAAATCTTTGACTACCAAATTAGTGTACAACATATCATACAAATAATTAATTATACTGCAGACCTGAGTGAAGCTGGCATTTTGCTATTTAAATAGAAATAGATATCTTCTAAGTGGTGGTGGTTGAGTGCCGTCAAGTCGGTATCGACTCATGGCGACTCTATGGACAGTTCCACTGTCACTGTCCGTGGAGTTTCCATGGCAAGATACAGAAGTAGATTACCAGGCCTTTCTTCTGCACAGATAGTGAGAGTGTTGTTGCCGTTGTCACAGATATGTGACCCTCCGCCGCCAACACCGCCCTTACTGTTGCTGCCCAGTACCTGAGGAAATAGTTTGGGAAGAAAATAGTTTAATATTTCAAGGAAAATATTACCTTTATTTTGCAGGTAGAACAAGTTGAATTAGCATTAAGAAATAACATTTGGAACCCCACACATTTGCTTCCACAACTTTGACCTGTAATGAATATTATGTATATAATATATATTGTTACAAATGGAGGTTATGAAAATGGTGAAAATCAGGAATTGACAGAGCAAATAAGTCAATAAGTAAAATATATTTTCATAACTCCCAAATTGTAAGTGATTTCACCAGAATATACCTGAGCACGGGAATTTTTTATTCTCTGGCACAGCTTTGGTGAAAAGAGTAATAATCCAGGCACTCTTGATTGAACAAATGTTTATTAAAAATGACAAGACAAACACTACAGTACACTCAACTAAACATACAAAACACAAGTTAGTCTAGGTACAGTATGTACTGTACAAACAAATCATTTCAGAGGCCTAACATCTAAATCGTCCCAGAAAACCCCCAGACTTATAATAAGTATGAAACTCTTAATGGCGTCAGTGGGTAAATAAGAGATAAGCTGCCTTTCTAAATAAATGCAGTACAACCTGAAGTTAAATCTCCATATCTGCATCCTGGATGCTTCAAAACAACGGAGCCTATCTCCCCATTCTAAAAGTGCATGCTATGCAGGACAGACATTTCTAACTGAGGTATCTTTTACCCAGGAAACCCAAGTTCCCTAAAACACAGAATAGCAAGCTCTCTCTAGCAAGGTTCAAATATTTAGCTCCAGTCAGGTTTGTTTGGATGATCACGAAGGTAGGGGCTCTCGCCTGGCAACTCCTCTCTTCTCTCTATTCTTGTCCTCTTCTCCTTCTTGTTGACCCCCTGTCATATTAATGTGATCCTACAGTATATGGTGTGTTTCTGTACTGCTCATTGGCAATCACAAACCCACTACCTGATTACCTACTGTTGGTATTCCAAGGTAAACCTTACAATAGTTTTTGATCAGGGGACCCCCCATATCTCAGCAAATATCCCTTCTGCTTTGAAGCTAGATGTGTTTACTCTGCCTGGGGTCACAAACGTTATCTAAACTCTAAAGACTTCCTAGTCACCTAAAGCTGTAACAATATACTGTACTGTATAGTAGTGTGGAAGTTAACACTGATACCACATAGCTCTTGGGTCATGGGCTGAATTTGGCACTGATGTACCTTCCGTGTGGATTTTTCGTGACTGGAGTTTCTCTCACATATCTCCCAAAAACATGTTCGCTATGTTAATTTGAGTCTTTAAATTGTTCCTGTGTTTGTAATGTGATGGACTGGCATCCTATCCAAGGTGATAGTCTCACCTTGTCCCTGTGCCTGCACAATAGGCTCCAGGTTGCTGCAACACCTCTTAGAAATAAGTTTTTTTTGATGATAAATGTTCTCTTTATCCCAAATTAAAATATCCAGCTATACACAGCTGGTTTATTTATAAGCATATTATAATTATTAATACAGAACTAACACTTACAGGTACATTATTATGACATACTGTATATTTATTACTAGTACATTACATTATAAGGTGTGATCAATCTATTTCTCTAATGAATGTTCTTTGTCTTCTACATGTAAATCTAAACTCCAAGTTTATTCAAGTTTTCACTTTCAAATTCTATTTTGTATTTATCAGGAAATAATAGTTCCAATGAACTTTAAACCTCTCTGTAAGCCTCCCAGGTATGTATAGCTTTGTAACTACTTGCTTTTCACAAACTCATAAAAAATGACATTGATAATGCTTGATCTAGTGTAATCAAGTTAGTCTCAGAACTATCTACTGTATAACAGATGAGTGGAAGTAACATCTATTCATTTGTGAGATGATAAATATCAGCGTACTTTTAAGATATGTCCATATTGCTTATCATTATGGAATATTGGTGGAAATGGAATATAATAAAATCATGGAATATTGCTTCTCATATTTAATTGATGGTCCACAAATCTCATACATTAGCTGTGAAAACAAATCA
Source organism: Atractosteus spatula (assembly GCF_055471065.1). Classification (NCBI taxonomy): domain Eukaryota; kingdom Metazoa; phylum Chordata; class Actinopteri; order Semionotiformes; family Lepisosteidae; genus Atractosteus; species Atractosteus spatula. The sequence goes on from NC_142714.1 coordinate 19,146,714, forward strand.
CCAGTGACAATGCTTACCTGAATGTCAATGATGCTAATCTATTTGTTCCAAGCCACTGTGGACATTCATAGGAGGAAAACAAATCAATATTTCAATTACAGGTAGATTCCTATTCCAGAACTGTTGAACACCAATCAATACAGCAATAAAACAAGTATCCAGACTTACAATAGCTAGGTAGCCATGACACATTTTACTGTTTTCCCCATGTGCTCTGACCTATGAACTTGAAAAATTGAATTTAAAACATCACTAATATAAAATGAAACGCAGAGGGAAAGTGGTGATAAATGGTTTGACAGAACACAAGAAAAGTGATGGTATTGTACAATTTATAGACCAGATACATTTTAAAGCTTCACAGAACTCCCAGCACTAAATCTGCACCTGGATGTACTGTACCTGTAGTTATATTTTAAACATATAACTATAAATTATTTCACATAAATAATAATTTTTATTTATGGGAATGGAACGGAATTGTCATATATACTGGATTTTTTGCCAATAGTTAGAATGATATTTCCATATCACCTAATGGCAATCGACATCAGACCACTTAACCATTAACAAAAAGCTGCTTCTTTCTTCTTCTGCAAGGTTCACTTAATTTTGCTGGCTATTCCACAAGCGTGGAGCACAATGGTGAAACTACACATTTTTGCTCCATTACTTTGATGACTTTTCTACAGTATACAGTATATTTATTGTTATAAGTTGTGACTTTAAAATTACAGAAATAAGGTCATTTTATTGGGAATCCCACTGTTTACACAGATATTTTTTTAACAAAAAAAAACTTAGAACATATGCAGCTTAAGACATTATCCATTCTTTTCTCAAATGTTAGAAGATGCATTCCATTAAAAAATGTTTGTATTTTTATTATAAAATAGTACAGTGTATTATCATTGATTTTGATCTCATTACAGAGAAGGTCACAAGAGGAAAGCATTGTCAGATCACTGTAGCAAATGCAACAGAGCCAACAAATGTTTTTTGTCTAATAAACTCAATCTTTAATAATGGGCTATACTTTTAATGAGGGGTTATCTGATTCAGTTCCTGAAGGGACTACTGTCTTCTTAATTTTGTTCCACTTCAGCATTTAGTTACATAGCTGGTCTAATTATTTAATATTGAACGAAATGTTCATACTTCTAACCAGTACATTTTCTCATTTATCAATTTTAAAAGACATGAAGATAAATCCTTTATATGTTTAATTTATAAAATAATTAGGATAATTGTTTTATTGACTATTCAGGATGAACACAAAGAAAATGGGTGTGACATCCTCTTTTAACACTGTGACAAGACTGTTTACATTCACACTTGAATCAGGCATGTCTCTGATACTTACTGTACTCTATACTCTACTCAAATCTTTCATTAGGTTTTAAATGTCACTGTGGCTTTTAGGTATGGCCATATAAAATGCATGGAATATTTCATATTTATTTCACATTCCTTGTAATTGAGGATGCAGAAATTGTATACAACATGTCAGCCATAAAAGCAGCTGACCAGAAATGCTAGCCTCTGTTTCTTTGTAGCTGTAGCACATTAATTTTTAATAAACTGTCTGTGTTTCCAGAGCCTAATGTGTTGAAACTTCATTGATATAAAGCTTTTGTACCAGTTAAAGCCATGCAAGACTGAAGACCCACTTATATTACGCTTGACAATGCAGGTGCCTGATAGTAAAGGCTTTTAAATTTAAACATCCACTGTTTCAGAAAATAAAGTAATTTAAAATTAGAACATTGTAATTCAGTCACCCACATCTTTGTTGTTCAGCTTTAAGGTTGTCCTTAGTAAAGCGAATTCTGTGGTATAAACACTTCAGAGCAACTGAGTAGCTGCTCTACAGCAAATGAAAATGAAAGTCAAACCCCTAACTCAAAAGACTGTTCTCCTGACAGAGAAGAATGCTCTTATGAGACAAAGGGAGTGTGATAAGACCATAACATGTTTATTGCTAACTCCTCTAAAGTAGGTTTATTAGTGCATTAAATAAGTTCACATTTACTGAATCCTATTTCATTCTAGCAGGGACACCAAGAGTGGCTTTACATTTGAAGGCACAGTCTGTAAATAGTCTATTCTTGGGCATGCTCTTTAACAGCCTACAGTAAATAATATTCTGTTTTTAGAACATTTGTTTAATACTAATCAGAACGTACCTGCAAGAGCCTACAACTGTATATTTCCTAGATGACCAATGAGTCAAATATCTGTTGATGTGCAGATGTTTTTCAGTATCCAATTATATTATTATTATTATTATTATTATTATTATTATTAAAGGGCTTAAATATAACGTACTGTCCTTCACTGCATGCATAGAACTCTGCTGAAACCTATGCTGGTTGGTTAAAATTTTGCTTTTAGTAATTAGTAATAATAATGTATGGGTTGATTTACTGTTACATTCTTTATCAGGAGGTGCAGATGGTTCACTTGATGTAAAGAACAAAACTCCAAAACACAAGGCAAACTGTTATACCTCCCCAGGTGGTGCATGTGCCATAACTGCAGAGTTCTCATGATGATTTTGAATCTCTAAATACAAAGGTTAATGTTTTATCTATATTACATGAAGTACCTTAATTTAGCCAAGTACAATGCAAAGGAATACCTTATTTACAGAAAGTGTGAACTGTACAGATAAAGCTTTACAATTGCTGTGCTGTACATTAATACGAACAGTACGCCATGAACTATACTTTTTTCACCTATAACAATAATCTTCAGCAGATATGACCATTTACCTTTCAACAAATTAAAAAGACTCAAAACATAAAAATGGAAGATTCTGGTATGTTGATTTTTCTTTTTTAGTATCATGTTGCTGCTTAGATCATTATTCTTAGGTAGTGTGTGGTTTCTTCTTTATGTGACAGCATGGGTATGTTGACATATAGAATTTGCTGTTTTCTTAATTTGATACCTAAAACCATTTCACTTTATTCTGTGGGTGTTATAGTGCTACCTTGGGACCAGATGTTATGAAAAAAGCAGGAACTATGAACTGTTTTTTTTTATTTCTTTTAAATGAGTAAATGTCATTTGTTCAGATGTTAAAAGGGTTTCAAGGGAACCATACCAATTCAATCAGCATTAGAAGAAATGCTATATTAGAGTTTTAAAGCTTTGCTTGGGACTGATTCACACAAATACCTGTCATAAAATCAGAAAATAATCACATTTCTGAGGTTATAATAAGTGCAACATGTATTAACACAATTTTAGCAAGCAATAAAACATTAATTGCTTAAAAAAGCACTTAACTGTGTTAATTATCGCAGCACATTATCTAAATAAGTTTTTAGTGTTATAGCTGTTTTAAGGAAAATGTTCCATAGCTGCAATCACCATTATTACAGCAATCACCATAATGATACTATTTGTGTTTCCAATTTATTTCAAACAATCTTTTTTTAATTATGTTTTCCTTAAATATGCTAAATGAACAAAAATCATAAAATTTCTTACTTCATAACAAGTGCATTTGTCAAAAACATTTGGGTATACAGTATTTTTTAACTTTTATTACTGTTGTCAAAGGAGTGCTGCTCTATTATATGAGTAATTACTATAGTCTTTTTAAAGCTGAAGAAACAGAAGTACAGTATATTGCTCAAACGCATATTAGAGAAAACCGAGGAGCAGGTACTAGGAAATAAAAATGTTGGGCACAGTAGATGATTTTACATTCAAGATATTACATTTTTCAAAAAATTACAGATTATCTATAATTGGCCTGGCAATGTGAGATGCTATTAATATCAAATGGTAAAAATCAGCATAAGACTATTTAATGTATTGTGTTGCTTTGAGATAAGTCCTTGTGTTTGCTTATAGTGGATAATATGCACACCCATAGTGTTCATTAGAGATTCTTGTTAATGCTGGATTCATTTTGCATAGTACCTTCCAGCAAGGCATTTGTTGTTTATTTTTGTCATGTTTAATAAAGACTACTATATTTTTTCCTCTTTTGTACTGAACAATGACTATGATTCCTGGGAAAGTTAATTTATTGGTTTCTGTCTCCATGTTCAGTTGTTTGTTCAAATCCTAGTAATGATGAAACGACAAATGTAAATATATTGTATGCTTAGTATTCTGGCTTTAACTCTCCTGGCTGAGGAAATGACAGTGCTGACTGGAGATCAGCACTGTCACACACCCCATCACTTACTGTATGAGGTATGAGCCAGAACTGCTGCAACTGAGATGTTGGGGTGCAGGGAGAGGTGTTAGAAAAGATGTGCACAGTGTTGTCTGCAGCCAGGGAGCTTTCCTGCAGAGGGAAGTAAAAGGGTGAAATTAGAATTTGATCTCCACCTGGACTTCTGTTCCATAACACCTTTTTCAGTGGTTTGGTCGAAGACAAAATGAGCTGATGAATATAAAGGGAAGGCAGGCTAAGTATTTTGGTTTTAACTCATCTGGCTGCAGATATGACAGTTCTAGTTGGAGAGTAGTGCTCTCACCCCCCCTAAAAGAATCTCCAAAATACAAACACAGATTTCAAATACTAAGCTAAAGGTGAGTCGGTTCAGCCAGAACTGAGCAGAACATGCTTGTGACAAATGACAAGTGATGTAGGTTTGAGCCTGTTTGAATGAATACATTTGGATAAGAGAGCATGTATTCTGAGGGTGATGAAAAGTCAGTGAAAAGGTGGTAGTATTAGCAGCTAGCAGCAGTAGCAGGACTGGCTGGCTTGGGGTTGGAGCTCTGCTGTGGGCAATGGCGATGGAAAATGTTGCAGTGACTGGAAGAGTAGTTTGACACAAAAGTAGGAGGAGAACTACCAGTAAGCTGATCACACAGTAGTTTGGTTTTGGAACCCTGTTGTGGTCAGGGGAAACACTATGAGGGCTTGGAGGAGTAGTCTATCATGGAAACAGAAGAGAGGTGCTGCTTGCTGAAGACTGAACCCTCAAAAAAGAAGGAATGTCAGTTGAATTATGTAGGTCAGAGGAATTTGCAGTGTGGCCATATCAGAGGTTAGTTATAAGTATATATGGCTGCAGACATCAGCATACCTTCAGCCCAAACCACTCATTTGACAGCTCCCACCTCACTTCTCAATGGAGCAAACCAGCTCTCCAGAATGGGCGCTCAGCGGTTGTGGCTAAACTTAAGCAAAGCGAAACATCTAATGCCCAACCAATACTCTCTAAAACCTGCTCCTGCAGACCTCATGGAAAATACTGTAACACCCTAAGTAATGGAGTAATTATTGATAGAGTGAACTGTGCTTTTTCCCACCTGGTTTTCTCTGTTGTAACCTCCAATCTAGCCAAGTCGACAGCTAAGCACTGAACATTCTGTACTTCCTTTGGAGGTGAATTTCAACATCCAAACAACCTTAAACTGAGAGGCTGGTCTAACTGGGAGTCTCCTACTGCTGAGTTATTTTTTCAATTTAAACAGAAACCTACAGTAAGTGACATCAGAACACTGTTGCACCCTTGTGTGAATGTCTGTCGTGTGCAAATGCCTGGAGCTAGTGTATCTTTAAATTGCTCCAGATGCCAAAACACACAGTACAATGAGAGCTGCTCAGTTACAGTAATATGTACTTCTGTGGTTGTACAGTATATGAAGTTGGGGTCTCTAGAGAAGAAGGTTTTTCCCTCTGCTCAAACACTGAGTAAAGTGTGTGTTTGATAAAGACCCTCTCAAGGGATAAATATACAGTATGCCTTTTGAGATGAAGATGTCAAAATTGGAAAAGCCCTGGAAGATTGTCTCTTGGTGTTTTAGTTCGTATTGAATCTGATATTTATGTTCTTATATATATATACTGTATTACCTTTTCTTCACTGAAACATGTACAGGGACCATCAATAACCAAATGCTTGTACCCAGTGTTGAAGGCTCAATATTACTACAGTACCATATTCTGAAATACAGTTTACTATACAGTTACTATAGCCTCGAAATACAGTATTTCTGAAATGTGTGCTAATGACAGTGTGACTGTTTTGTCCTGTAGTAGTTATTTTGTTCTCACTTACTGTAGGTCATATTTTTTTCTGGCTGGAATGAGGAAGTTCACCAAGGTTATGATAGAGGAATGTGCTGGTCTCAGTATGAACAAAAGAGGAGAGGGGTTTTCATTAAAAAATGTGGTATCACATGGTTGCAGCAGTGCAGACATACTATTTCAAGGGTAGCTGTTGTTTGCTGCTCAGAACTGCATGATCTGTAAGTGCTTCTAAAAAACAAATTTAGAAATGAACACTGCTATGTGAAGAAAGTTTTTTCATTACAGTCCCCATGCTTTGCATTTGTTATCATCTTATTTGTTAATAATGACACCAATATATCATTTCCCAATATATTTGTGAATGCTATTTCTCCTCCATGTAATTGTAATATTGCCATATTTTTTACAACTTCTGTACTCAAAGGGACCTAAGAATATTACATTTTGCTTCAGGAAATCAGAAAAGGTAGACACTGCAATACTGCTTGTCTACTTAATTTACTTAATCAAGAAGGCTGTTACTGGTTTACTCTATGCTATATACTCCACAAAGGGAAAGTGAGTTTTTTTTTACTTTTCATTATATTTAATTTATTCTAATTTTCAAGCTTGAAAGAATCTGTGCTTCCCTCCTATTTGCATAAATATTCTCCCATGCTTTTTTAGATGCAGTTAAATCTGCACTCAATCTGCACTCAATCAAAGGCTTCTTAAATGGGTCAGCCATGCGATTTTAATGTGGGGGTGTCCTCTTGGTGGTGGATATGAGGACCTCTTAAACACCAGTGTTACTGGAACCACGCAGATGCCATTACCGAGTATAGAATTAGTGTGAGACTTTGCCTGTTTTGTTTTTCCTCTGCACCCTATATGATTAAGAGATCATTTCAGAAGGCCTGTTGTAGGGATTGTGTAAAGTGTCATGCTAGTGTGCCCTCCAGAGGTGGCATAAGTATTCATTAAGCTTACAATATGGTCTGTATTTTTCACCTTGACTCTTCTCTGCAGGGTACATATTGCTTGATTATTAAAGTGTGAAGGAAATGTAAATATTACTTATTTTTCTAGTCTTCAGGACAAAAAGTTTTAGGTGGCCTTTAGAAATACTTTTTCTTCCACACAGAGGATAAAACACATCCCAACTAATTCTAATTACAATGTTTTTGCATTGACTGCCATGTGTTACATTGAAGGCTGTGTTTAACATTGCTTATAGATTTGTCTACATAAAATAAATTAAATTTGGCATATCATTCTTAACATGCTTTGACAAATACCATAGGGTCCCACTTTACTTTTGTTTTGTTCATTGAAACAAACAGCACTTTGCAGCACAACATACAGTACATTGATGAAGTATAACAAAATGTATCTGTGCAATAACAGCTGTATATTGAAACACACTGCTTTAAAAAAAATAGACCACCTGTCTATAGCAAACCACACACCAAAGACACTAAAAAAGGGTATATTGAATCACACATTTAGAAACTATACTATTTATGGAGTTTAGCAGACTTACATCAAGGAAATCTTTATTATAATCTTCTAACATAGTATTAGTATTAGTATTAGTATTAGTATTAGTATTAGTATTAGTATTAGTATTAACTTGGTTCCTGAGAAATATTTAAATATTTTGAATCATTTGAAACAGGCATAGAAATGTACAATCCCAGCTTCACTTTTTCACTTTTGATAAATATAATGAAAAAAGTGGTACACCGTGTACTGTATATTATGTTGAAGAGGGATTGGGTGAATGACCTGTCAGTAATCAAACTGCATCGAGACAGACTACAGTTTCACTTTGTGCTGCATATCTGAAAAGGAAAACAGAGTTTTCTTTTTAACTCACAAAGGTTTTTGTGGGCTTTCAAAATTCAAGTTGTTTTCGGATGAAGAAAATGCAGTTGTTTGCCTACAGGGCATGACTCTTTCCTAATTCGTTTCTTGGAATACATACAGCATTTTCATCAATCGTTTTTCAACTGGGAGGTTCTACAGCTCTGAGACGCTTTTCAGCAGAGCAGACATGCTGAGCAATGGGAGGGAGGATCTCTATAATCAAGGAAGGCAGTTTCAGCAGCAGGGGGAGTCAAAGGCTGCTTTGAGGTGTTTCCTGGCCTGTCTACTGGGGCTGACAAACATGCACAGCTTTCACTCTCTGCCAGACTGTCTTCACCAGGTGAGGACTCCATTAGCACTTTCACAGACACATTGACATGGAATGTGTTTTTGTAGGTGGTCTTGTTGTTAGTTCCTTGTTCAATCTTCTTTAAATAATGTTGTTTTTTTACACCTGCATCTCTATATTGATCAAGCAAGGACTCCATTATCACTTTCACAAACAGTGTGACATGGCCTATCTTTGTGTTTGTAAATTATTACATTTTACCATTGATCTTTCACCAAAACCGATTTTGATGGGAAAATGTCTTGAGGGATATGAGATGCAGGATTAATTTCTTGTTTTAAAGTGGAAAATTCTGCATAATCTTGAATGTTCACTAGAAATTTACAGTGCCTTACAAAAGAGTTAAGCGTTGCACAAATTTGATATTTTGTTGATTTAAATCTTCACTCATGACACTTAAAAGTAGAAATGAATGTTATATCCACAATCACTCAATACTTCACACACTGAATTCTTAAAACAAAAAGAAATGTAAATAGATATTGTGAAAGAAAAATGGCAAATTCATGATTGTATCAAACCTTTTGCTTTGGCAATCCTAAATGAATTTAGTTGCACAAAACTAACTTAACAAGAAACACAATTAGTTGAGTGGCCTCTCTCAACTAATTGCAGCCATATGTACAGGAAACCAGTGATTCTCATGATCTAAGAATAAAAACACCTTTCTCGTTGAGGATCCTTTGTCAGGTAGTGAATTTCATAAGAACATAAGAGAGGTTACAAATGAAACAAGGTCATTTGGCCCACCTGGCCCATTTAATAGTAGTTAATTAATCAAAGTACAGTATCTCATCCAACCATTTTTAAAAGAAACCAAGGTTTCAGCTTCAAGAGCATTGCTGGGTAGCCTGTTCCATACACACACAATACTTTGAATAAAGAAGAGCCTTCTGTTCTCATTTTTAAATGCATTTCCACAAACTTTCCACTTGTTCCACTGCCCTATTGTTCATTCTAAGTGATTTATTTGAAGAAAAGACCAACCAGGAAGACTAAAGAGCACTCAAAGCAAGCCAGGGATAAAATCATTGAAAATACCAGATCAGGAGTTACAGCAGGTACAACACAATATCAAAGACTTTAAAGATCCCTGTGGGCACTGCCTTCTCTAGTCAGTTGCCCAGTCAAAGTCCTGACTTGAATTCTATCGAGAATCTGTTAAAAGTTTTGAAACCTGCTGTCCATAAGCAACTTGAGAGTGTTTGAGCAAAATCTGCCAAAAAGAATGGGCACAAACACCAAGCCAGTGTATAAAGCTGGTAGGGATTTACTCAAAATGCAGCTATTTGCTTCCACCAAATATTGAGTTCAAGGATCTAATGACTGCATTTGTGAAATCAACACATTTTCTCTTTAGTTTTAGCTTTTAAGCTGACATTTACTGTAACTTAAAGACATTTTTTTTGTAAAATATTGGGACACCGTGGGTACAGTCTGAATAGTTACTACAGTATATATCTATATTTCCAGGTGTAGCATATTTAACAGATCTTTAACTGGATTAGGCATGTAATTGTATGCATTGTAATTAAAGGCATAGTTGTTATTGTTTTCCTTCATTATGGATATACAGTATTAGTAAGACGTGAACATGTTAATTGAGGTTGCTGGTCATAATGTTCTAATGTTCTACAGTATGGTTCACATCTGGATTCTTTGTTTATCTGTTTTATTAATACATAAACACATAGAGGAAGAACTTGAGTTTAGGACACTTGAATATTGTCACCAATGGAACCTGGAGCCACCATGGAGAAAATAATTACTCTGAAAAAAATTGAAAAAAAAAGTTTGATGTGCAAAAATGTACTGATGCTTTGCCTACTTATTATTATTGTTCTGATGCATAACTTGGAAACCCAATTCCAAATTATAAATGTAGGAAGGCAAAAAGCTGTGACTCATATCAGGTGGGTTTTAAAAAAGATCAATGGTGCGTGGTTGCACAGTTATCATCATATTTTGGAGTTGTGAAGTTTCAGCGGTGAAGATAAAGATGGGAGACAATGAGTGAAAGTATTATGATACATTATCAATCTTTCCTGTCAAGTTGCTTTAAATGAGACATCTTTCAGTTTTCTTAATACCAAGTTCACCTTACTAATCAATATATAAATTAAAATGATATAATTTATATTATTATAAATATAATTATAAACTGCATAAATGAAGACCTCAGCAGCTATACCACTGATCCAGAAATAAATATTTTCCTAAAGCCTGTGGTGAATCATAACAAATTTCCTCTGAAAAATTTGGAAAGACACTGCCAACAATGTGCACCTGCAGATGAACGTTTCAAAACTGGGATATCCTATGAGAACAGTTTAAGCATGTATTTTTTTTTTATCTGTTGGGTAATGCTTATTAAATGTGGAGAGGAAAATAGAATGAAGGATTTAGAAGATTTAGAACTTCTAAAGGTAAATTTTTTTTACACAAGTAAGAAATGATAAAAAAGCACCTAAATAGTATATCTAACGTTTAAAGGCTTGTTTTTCTGCTGACTGCTTTACAAATTATAATCGGGGCAGAGTAAGGCTCTAAATAACAAATCAGATAGGTGGAATCAATGATCACACATTAATGTCCCATTTATAGAGGGATGTGAAATTTTAAATTACTTACTTCTGACTTATAAAAATGCTTAAACTCAAAGGACTCTAACCTGTGCATGTGTGTAGACTTTGATTATAATACTTGCCCATCAGGCATAGGTCTGAGGTATGATCTGGAAAGTTCAGCTCAAAAATACCGACTGCTCAGTGCTGATCTAAAAATCTTTTCAGTGTAATCAAGTACAGTTCACCCCTGTGGACTCTCATCATCCATGAATCAATGGTGACTGTAATGAATGGTGATTACAGGATGAATGGTGATGGGAAGGTACAGTAGTACAGGTCTGAGGCTGCATAATAAACTGTCTTAAGCACAATGGGCACTCCTTTCTCTTGAAACCCTGCTGTCTCCTCTCAGCACCTAGATGCCTCTTAACACAGTACCACCATGTGCATTTTACTACCTCTAGCTGGATTTCATTAGTGAACAAAATCAACACCCTAAGACATCTACTCCTTTCACTGGTGTGCCTTTGGCAACATGTCTTCTCTATTCATTGAGAACTGTACTGTGTTTCTGTGTATACATTTAAATATTTAGCACCAAATATTCATTGTTTCTGTGATGCTTGGAGTATCTACGCATGGTGGTCTGCATTCTCTACAAGTACTATAGTAAATTAGTCATAACTTATGGTTCTTCAAACAATTGATGATGACACAGTGGTTATTTTATTACAAAAAAATTGTCAATTCAAAATAAATTATGAAATATTTATTTTATTGATATAGATCAGATCACTGAGCTGTAAAATTCATGCATGTCATATAATTTGACAAAAGCAATTTCTAAATTATAGAGTAAAATACTACGTTCTGTTTGAAATGCATTTACCAGGTCTATTATGATGTGAAATTATCTTGTTAGACATTTGTATTAACCATGCAACTAAAATATGAACTAAAATAGATTCCAGATACACCTGACCCATAAATATGTCAACTTGTCAACGTACAATGTATGTCTCCAGTAAAATTAAGTGTGTGAGGTATCATCTGGCTTCTCAGGATAGTCTACAGGTACTGTACAAATTGAAATAATAGGAACTGTACAGACCAATTAAAACAGTAAAGAATTACCTTTACATATTTAACAGCTTTGGACATACTGAAATTGTTTAAAATGTTAAAAGTATAGATTACTTTTTGATTATTGTGCTTTGTATCAAACATAAACAGAAGTTATTGATGTACAATACGTCATTAGGTATTACAGTACATGCAAGAAAAAATGTAGCTCTGTGGAAACAGTGACTCTGCAGGCACTCAAATTTACCCTTTTTTCTTTCACTTACTGTGCCTTCTCCAGACCAAAGTGTATATATATATCTGAATCTGATTCCTTCCATTCTTTCTAATATAAAAATTAATATTTTGAGGCTCTATAATGTGTTGTTTACAGTTTCAACAGGTTGTTAGAATGCAGAAGAAGAAAGATGCCTTCAGTCAGCTATTTTTTTATCTTAAAACAAAGTTTGTTTAAATATATTTAAAGTCAATTCTCTGTTCTCCTTAAGGTAAAGCTTTACTGCTTGTGCTTCCTTTTTTTCACACCAGGAAATATACTATCCATCCTGTGAGTATGGCAGGGGCAGGCAAGATGGCTATGGCTTGAACTACATTCTCCAGAAAGCTGTGGGAAATGTCCCGCCGCTCTCAGTCACCTGACCAGTTGTAATTGGTCATGTGATGATTTAAAATCAGGAGGTTGAGGCTTCTGGACATACAGTACATGAGAACAGGAAAGAAATAAGAACCGTGTGTGGGAAAAGAATGGGAACAAGAGAGAAAACTGTGTGGTATGGAGAGTCTGTGTGACAAAGACACTGTGCTGGACAGTGAGTTCTTGAGATTGGAAAGACATTTTATTTTGTGATTTCAAATAAACAGCTTACCTGCACATTTATTATAGAGATTAAACTCAAGAAGTAAGGCAGCTAGAAGCACAAAGATACGCTACAGAATGCTTTGTTTAGTTTGGTTTGTGTTACTGCTCTGCAAATAAAGAGCACTTGTTCGGTAATCTACAGCTGCATTTGTCTGCTTTCCTAGCAACTGCCACTGAAAAGATTGATTACTATGATGCTCAACATGTGAGGATATTACATATGATGGAGAAAGTAATTTACTATAGACAGAGGTCTTGTGGAACAGTGTATTCTTGTAGGTGTTTGGTGACAGTGTGTGACAAGGTATTTTTGTTAAAAAATAAGAAAATATTGATCAGTTAACTGTTGCTGCTCTGCCGTGCTCTGCTTGTTACCACTAAGTCCCTGACAAAGCGTAAGTGGTTAGAAAATGGATAGTTGGATGAGTGAACTCTACTTTAGTTGCAGACAGAGGACAGGAAACACATCTCGTTAAATTGCTTCTGAAGTTTTTGGAGTAAGATAAGGGCTTTCAGAAAAGAGCCATAAAGCAACAGTCTCCCTACATGATATAAGCCTTCTATGCCATTAGAGTTGTGGTCCAGGAGATATAGAAGGGCCTGAAAAAAGGAACAGATACTGCACCAGCTTGCTCTAGTCTAGAGGGTGCTCCATTGTGTTTGTATTGTAAGGAATATCACCACTATTTACCTGACTTCCTTCACATAGAAAAAAATAAGGACAAACATGCTAGATGAGGCTCCTGAATTCTCAAGATGTTGAAGACAAAACTGTGAGTTCTTCAGATTGAGAAGAAATTTGTTTTGTAATGACAGTAAGCAGCTTCACTGCCCAGTTAATGTTATAGATGGTGAACTAAAGAAGTTAAGTAGCCAGAAGCTCAAAGATGAGCTAGGCATTGTTTTGGTTTTGTATGTTTTATGTTATTGCACTGTAAATAAAGTGCACCTGTTTTTATACCTTACTGCTGCAATTATGTCTGTCTTCCTGAGACCCACCTATAAAAAGATGCCCAAACCTTGGGGACATCCTAATTTTTTAATTTGGTAGATAATTTATTATTTCCCCTTTAGATATTTCTATGCATGTTTTGTTTTCAGGAAAGAGATAGGGCAGGTCTAGAAGAAAGTGTTAATGAAGAAAAATAGTTTTCAAAAGCTGGAAGCACAAATGAAGAGTCGTGATCTCATTTGCTGCAAAAGGGAACATACTGTACAGTATCTGCCACTCCTGGATACCCCAGTGAGTCATGAAAATAGCTTAGGGACAGATTCAATTAATCTAAAAAAAGGCCAATGCTTTTAAATTACTGTTTAATTGCCACTTCCACTTTGAAACTGTGCTGTGAACTATTATTTTGTTTCACGCAAGTGTGAAATTGCAACAAGACCACAAAGAAATGAATTGTCCAGAAGTGCTCCTTAAATTACATAATGTTCTACTCCACCACATTCTTCAAAAAAATAATTTATTCACAAAACAACTTAAATGACTTTACCAGTTACTTATAAATAGCCTTGTATAGAAATTATTTGTTTTTTTTGCAGATTGCTGAAGTCTTCATCAAGGACAAAAATTGTATCCTTTTAAAATTGCTGCTTAATTTGTTAATGGTCTTCATTTTCTCATATTGAAACATTGCACCATGGATTGTGCAATTATTGCTGTGCTATAAATGAACTACTCCACTACATGGAAAGTCTACGTTAATACCCTCTCATTAAGGCTAATAGCCTTATCCACTTTTTGGTAAACACAAGATATTGTATACAGTATGTTTTTCTGCAAAAATGTCATTCTGACATAAATGTAAAAACAGGGCTAAAATTTACATTTTAAATATCAACCACCTACCGTTCTTATTAAAAATAAACAGACTCACCCAAAGTCATTTGAAGGTGTTTCTCGAAATCTGAAAGCTTGTGATAATGCACTGACTCTTGGCTTCTATTGCCAAAACCCAACATGACAAATTTTTAAATTAAGGTACTGTCATTACAGAATATCCTTCTTTCCCTGGCTCATTAGATATGCTTGTGAAGTTGTGATTTATGAAGAGACTTTCACGTAAAGATATTTGAAAGTCAGTGCACATTGTTTGAAAAAAGTTTAAAGGTGCTTTAACTACATTTTATTCCAGGCAAGGAAGCTTAACCTCTGAATATAAAACAAGACCCATCGATTTAATTACATTAATATATATTCTCTTTACAATGTGTACAAATGAATGTGAAGTGTCCATTCATATGTCATTCAAAGAGAGAATGGCTATTGTCATTCTGTAAATGTAAAAGCCTTCTGCATTGTGGATTAAACATTTGAAGGTTTCTGTGATTTTAAAATAGGAGGTTGATTTATTCATCACAGCAGTTTCATCAGGGGGGTTGACATTTTGTTAGAAATAAGCTATAGCTTCTTATCTTACCTTCACTTTTAATGAAAAGGCAAATGAACCTGAATGAATTTTCCTCTTACTATTACAGTATCATGTTTAAATACAGTTCGTCTAATGGTACATTCTTGCTCCTGTCAAAAATTCTGACTCACATTTTATGCTCAAGCCCACATTGTCTTTTGCTGAAAAACATTACATCATCCATCCTAGAACGTTTACAGTAAATCTGGACAGTTTGTCCAGCTGTCACAAAGAATATCCTTAAACATAGGTGACCTGGGATGACCTATACTGTATATGAAAGTCAGCATTATCCCATTTTATTTTAAAAACTCAGACTAGATTATAAAAATAGGCTTAACAAGCAGTGCATTGTCTGTTTTTAGGAAGAAAATGTTTTTTTTTTATTTCAGCTGCTGTGTGGAACAGTCAGGATCAATTTGTAATGCACTTAAGTCTCTTCCCCCTGTTTGGTAAATCAAATTTGACTGTATATTTTTGCTAAGAGTTGGCCTTCACAAAAGTGTTGTCTGTAAAAAATCAACTTTCATTACAGCTATATAACATTTTAAACATCAAAGGTACTGTAAGAGAGCACTCATTGTATTTTGCTTTGTGCTATAAAGTATTATGCATTTCCCATTGAAATATCTCTGTAGATATACTGTATGTGAAAAGATTGCATGCCATTGCGATTAGTGATTTTCTTCACTAATTTGTAACACAACATAGAAAGAATCCAAACTGCAGTAAGATAAATCATATTACTTTAGTCTGAGAAACCAATGCTAGCACAAGTATTTACTAAACAGCTTTACTACGACCCAAATTAGTGGATAAACCAAATAACTTAGTTAAATGTTCTGTAATACTGGATAAATATATCCATTAGTGATAAGTTACTTCTAGGGGAAATATCAGTGCAAATAATTAATTCTGTTTTCTTGTTTTTCAGAAAGACTTCTTACAAATCCGAGAGTGTTTAATTTATAGAGCCATTCTAATACTGCCCCTTTTACCTACATTTATTATTAGCAAACCTAAAGGGACTTCTACTTTTTATTCAATACCTGAGGTTGGATTGAAATCTAATTCTGTCTGGGTGCCATAGTTTGTAAGTAGATCTACTTTTGCAATGTCTTTAGAATTATACAGAGGCTTTAAGATGTTTGGTGTTCATTATCATTGTCCAAGGGAATGTGCCTCTTATTGTCCCATTTGTATATTTCTGTCATTTTTTTGTTCCTCAATGCAAGTGTTCACAACACAGCTGGTTGAATAAGCTGACTTTATAGCCACTCTGAGAAAAAAAAAATATTTCATCTGAACAATACCTTCCTGCTGCTTTTGCTATTTTGACTTTTAGATATTTCAGTCCTTTGAACCTCACAGAAACCTCACAGGAGTTTTAGCAAAAGGATAGAATTGTAATGTAAAATAGTATGTACAGTATATTTTAATTTCTAGTCAGAGTCTATGGATGCCAAAAATAGTGTCTGTGATCTTGGCATTAAGTCACCTTGCAGTGACATATCCCAGTGTGCTCAAAGTGCAAAGCTCCAATGCTTCTAGTTTTGCCAGCTCTCAGACCACATGGACATGAAAGCAAATGGCTCTGTGGGTATTTGCCTCTTAGAACATTTTCTTGTTTTCCAAAGGTTAAAAGGATTAATTGGCACTGCTTTATGTCTAGGGTCCTTAGCCATGTCTATAGTTGGCATATGATGTGGTTTTTCTATGGATGGAGTTTAATAACATTTAAATTGATAGAAAACATGTACAGTAAGAATTACAAAATTCAAACATCGAATGATGTTGTTCTTCAGTTCAGCTTTGGTAAGTGTACTGTATAAATCTACCACACTGTAAATGTAGTACATTGAGGTGCAGTGTGTGATGTTTTATTTAAAATAAATTTGAAAAGCTTAAAAAACCATAAACCCTAATTTACTTTATGTTGATATAGACAAAGACAAATAAAAGAGACAGGGAGGTTAATCAATTGTGTACTCTTTTTATGTTATGTTTTTGATTATATTATTTTGTTACGACATACATTGTAGCCTGTTGATAGGTTTGAAAACACCACATACGAAGAAGCCGAGGAGTGGGCAAAAGTTTTTATCCTTCTTCAGTCTTATTCCTAATGTCTGAACAGCAGTATCTCTTTTTATTATTGACAGAATGACACATTTGTAAGCCACAAATATTTAAAATATTTGCAGTAAACAGTACTGTATCATCCTACAGCCATACACAGCAATGGCCCCTGTTATGTGTTCAGCTTTATTATTGTCTCTTTGTTGAGCTCATTGTGCACGTGTCACTTTTTTTTCTCTTGACAATACAAGTATGAATGTTAACTTCCAATGACTATAGGTTGTAACCATCAATGCTTTTTTATAGAAAGCAGTTGTTCTTCATTTGTAGTAGTAAGCTCTTTCTAAAGTGATGAAACCAAGGAACTGCTTTATAACAAAATCAGTCATTAATTTGAGTCATTAGTCAGCATGTACATATTAACATATACTCTATTTTAAACACATTTCTCCATCTAAGTGTATCTGGAGCTCATCATGCTCAAGCAGGTTGCTTTGTTGGATGTCTATGACACATTCTCTTCTATTTGTAGTACATGAATAGGTTGTGGAGATCTCCAGCTATTAGGGTATTTTAAGGGGCAGCACGTGTACGAAGGCTTTCCAGCACGAAGGAATAAACTGACCTGGAAATAATGTGCGTGTCTATCAAATTATACAGAATCTAAAAATGAACTATGCTACATATCTCTCATAGTGAGCAGCTACTGTTACACTATGATTACGTTCAGCCATAGCTGTATAGTATGTATATTTCTGACTGCATGTTCAAGAAGGAGGCTGTAAACAGAGTTGTTGACCTGCTGGGCCCTCTCTGGCCATTGTTCTTTTCCATTCAGTTAAGTGACAACTGACACCCCAGTTAATCCTTAACCAATATAAACAGATGCAAAAGCCCTTCAGTTCATTCAAGCAGAGAAGATGTTCTATGAAGTGGCTCTGATAGACCTCACTGCTCATCAGGGGACCTCAGGCGAGTTTCTGTCTTATTGTATTTTCTGAATATTGCACAGATAATGTGTGTTTAATTTGGAAACCTTAGATTCTTCTAATTCTAATCAGAAAAGCTATCTTCCTCAGCGTGCTTCTGCTTAACTAATTGCTGGTGGAGTGTATTTCCTATGAGATTTGTTCTGCTTTTAAACTTGACACACATCATGAGATGCCTCAACATGAAGAAACCTACAGTATGTAAAATCAAAATTAGGGGATATTAGGTTTAACAATGTATACATTTCACCAGATTCATTTATGTATAATTTATGGTTTGTTGTTATGAGAGGCACAATTAAGTTGTCCAATGTTTGTCTAAGATTATAACCTGTAAAGCTTATTTTTTTATAAATGGACAGTATTGTATCGTACAACAAACTAAGTTGATTGTTACATTTAGTTGAATGTTACTTGGCCTTTATACCTTTTGCCACTCTATTGTATAAGTTGTAGGGTCTCATTACTCAATTGCTTTGTATCATTAGAGAACAATCTTCCCCTCTTTGCTCATCTTCTATCTTTTGAAGTTACATTTTTTCCATAGACATTGTTTTCCATGTTGCAAATTCTAGTCTTGCCCCTAATGTTTAATTAATTATAATGGCTGAGAATTTTTATAATTACTTTATTTTTATTGGGTCAGGAATCCTTATGTGATATAACAAAAAGAAAGTAGAGGAACTATGGAACAATAATAATGTCATAATGATTTTTAGCATAACAAGACTAAGTATATTATCTCTCTTCTCAGCTGTTTGATAAGTTGTATACTGTTAAAATTATAATTTTAGAGATAGAGTTGAATTTTGATGGAAACTGTGCTAAGCTTATCGTTCTCAGCGTCTCTAAAAAAGTGGTAAAACCTTGATGACCTATGAAGTGTGCAATACTGTACTATATGTCTTTACATTCTATACATACTGTAAATTCTTCTGCATAATGATTCTGAGAGGATTATGTGTGTCTGAATCATACTTCTTGGTTTAGAGATTGGGAGAAGGATACAAAAGAACCCCAAGGCGCATCAGTTACGTAATGTCAGTAGAGGTATTTGCGATAGTTCTAGGATGAAATTGAGACAGATTGTTTCTTAAATCAGCTATATCGCAATTCTTAACACAGGTTTCTCTGTCGTTTATATTGAAGTGGAACATATAAAAGTCACTTCTATAGGCAAATGTTTTTTACTTTGATTTTTAACCAAAGAAATGGTGGCAATAAAATGTTATTTAATCGGAAGTCCAGTATTTTTAAATACAACTGTAACGTTTTTTCCTCCCAACCTATGGACAATGTTTCATATTTTACTGGTCACAACTCGCAATACTCTTCAGAGGTTTTCTGTTTCACATTAAATGCTTAAGGGTTTCTATTGGCAAATTGTTATCCTGTTCCTAACTTTAGTGTATAACTTTTCATTTCTTGCCTGTGTACAATTAGCGGATGGAAAGATTCAGAACATGTAATTTTAAGTTAGGGGAAAAATACTCTTGTCACTTTCTGATGACTTGCCATTTATTTCGTTTTTAATTTTAAGTCACCTGAAGAAGGCTCCACAGCTGAGATGTGAGATCACGGCTGAGATTTACCTGTTCCATTGCTGTTTACACATGCTGATGCAGCTCCCTACTCTGATTTTTTTTTTATTTTATCTCAGCAAATAATTTATATCTAGAATATCTCCAGATTTAAATTTTGCTGTGTTTTGGGGGCAAGTCTCAGATGCAAATGCAATAGATCGGCTGCTACAGCCTTAGCTACATTTCTTTTGCAAATTCTGCTGATGTAGTGAGCTCACATCTGCACTGAACAAGCAGCCCAGGCCATTTGGTGCAAAAACACTCCTTGCTTGCGTTATCTGATTAAGAGATGCAAAGCACCATGGAAACACAGAGGCCTCTGAATCAGCACTTCTGCACCCGAGCAGCACCAGCAGTTTTTGTCTCATTCTCCCCCACTCTCTTCCAAGGTTATGACTCATAGATGGTTAGGTGTGCTATGAAAGGGCTACGACACCATACAGGATGGCTTCATAGAACTGTACTAACAAAAAAAGTCTCCTATATTAGTGGGGAACTGAGTATTTCTTTCTTTGTATTTTTTTTTCTATTCCTACGCACTAGGTTTACTTGGAGGTGGCCAGATGCCCATGTTTGGGATCTAGTTTCCTTGCCTTCTGAAGGACTGCTGGTTGCTGACTGATTCTGATTACACTATCCCTGACAGGTCCTTCTGAAGTATCGCAGCAGGGAGCAGAAGGATGGGACTTTGTAGAGGATCTTTCAGAACAGGCCTCTCAAGCCAGGGACTATGAAAAACTAGCCCAGCTTTGCATCATGAGTAAAAGGTAGGCCTTCGATCTGGAGACCGAATGACTGAAAGAGCTCCTGCTTTTGTACAGCATGTCTGTTGTCATTTCAATTCTTTTCTTCCAGGAGTTTCATACAAGGCTGTCTTTAGATTACACTTTAGCTTTTTGAGATAGGATACCAAGCTAGTGGGTTATGTTCTATTGTTTTAAGCTCAAACTTCTATCAATATGAAGTGATTTAAGATGAGCTCAATAATTAATTCAGGATTCTAAACTATATGGTACTGTATATAATTATTATTCCTAAGCTAGTGTATGAGCTAAAGCCAACGTTATATCTTTGCAATACTCAGGAATTGTGTTTGTTACTTGTGTTTTTGAATTCACCATAGAGATGTAGTAAACTAAAGCAATTTTTCTTCTGTCTGATTTGAGTAACACCACTGCGACATTATATTTTCCTGTCATGAAGGGCATTTGATTTACATATGCTCCTGTTGTTTTACAGAAAGTGATATGTGGATGTTGGGCTTTCCTTTGTTTGCCTGTTACCTGGATACTGACTGCTTCTTAAAAGTAATGAAATGTGGTCTGCTGGTTTATGACTTGTTTAATTGATTTCAGTATGCAGTATGGATTTATTTACATCCGCAAGGTCTTTTTGGACAGCATTAGTTTTCCTAATTTAAACAATTTGCTTCTTTAACTGGCAAATCGTTAACTAGTCCTACTAAGATTAAATGTTTAATGAAAAAGTATTCAATAACCACATGGCATACAG
Organism: Atractosteus spatula; assembly: GCF_055471065.1. Classification (NCBI taxonomy): domain Eukaryota; kingdom Metazoa; phylum Chordata; class Actinopteri; order Semionotiformes; family Lepisosteidae; genus Atractosteus; species Atractosteus spatula. The sequence continues at coordinate 19,168,010 of NC_142714.1, forward strand.
TACAAAGGTAAAACAAATACAGTATGCATTTGCTTGGTTACTGTATGTTTGAAACTGAACCATATTGTAGTAGAAGAACGTGATGCAATCACTAAATCTTTCGCATAAAACCGAAAAGAAATTTTCCTAGTAAATGTATCAAGATCTGACATCATTGTGCCTTTGGCTTTATGCAAAATAAGCACTTTAATTTATTCTAGATCCTGCACAGAAAGAAAACAAACACCACATTTGCAATACGTTTCAGGTGTTACGAGAACACTTAAATCTGGTGTCCATTTTCTTTAGGCTGTGCATGATGCAGGAACAGCTCATTAAGCAAAAACAGTAAACATAAAACATTTAGGAAAAGGTAAAGGTTTATTTCATGCTGAAAGAAAAAGGGACACCTGAAGAAGGCTCCGTGGCTGAAAACATTGTGTCTCTTTTCCCTTCTGCATAGAATAAACCTTTACCTGTTCCTTTGCAGCCTACACAAGCTGGCACAGCTACCTACTAGGCCTTCATAAAACATTTATATAAAAGTTGCTTTCCTGTAACTATTTAATTTGATTGCTAAGGATAGAGGGATTTTCACATTAAAATATTTTGCCTTTTTTCCCACTATTTATTATCACTGAATGGTTAAGCTTTAGTACCTACGGGTACATGTCAACAAAAAGCCTTGGATTTAGCCTAGCACAGTTTTCTAATGATGGTTCCTAACTCTGGACTGTGCCAAAATCAGGCTTTTCCCAAGTGAATTACATAAATTAAAGCAGTAGTTACACGATTTGTCCCAAGTAGATATTCCACCTGGAGCTTTAAAGTATCCATAAATGTACTTGTTAAGTTCTTCAAAATCTAAAAAAAAAGGCTGAGGTTATGGGTACAATATATCATTTTTTATTGGCCAGTTTCTTTGGAAAATGCTGACAGTTCTGCATGCACATGCAAAGTGGCATTTACACTGAAGGCATTTTAATTTTGCAAATACTCTCTTGTGATTTGTTATTGTTTATTACATTATTAAAATAATAAAGCAAAGCAGTCCTCTACTGTAGATGACACCTTTCCAACAAGAAGTGTTAATCATTCATTGATGCTTGAAGAAGGCCTAGAGCTGGGATTTTAAAGGGAGTATCAAATAGCTGCACACTTTAAACAGGACATCTGACTCCATTCCATTACTTATTTAAGATGATATGGTTTGGAACAGTAACAGTGACATCTGTAGTACTAAATACAGCTTGCTCTACAATTTGAAGTACACATGGAGGTGAGGGATGACCTTGCAGTAAAGCACTATGAGCATTCTATGACTCTGCTTTAGAGAACTGCAGCAGAGACCCCTCAGTGCTATCTGACTACACAACTCAGCTTATTCAAAACTGCACCCCACCCTCCTCCTCCCCTGCCTGCCAGGTCACATCACCACAACTTGGCACCAACCTGATATTTCCACTGACTTCATCTCATCTCTGGATACCTCTCTCTCTTCACCTGGTCTAGAGCATCAGTGCTTATCTGGGTTAGATTTATTACACTCTTAACAGCAAAACAAGTCCTTAAAATGTAGGTCACCCACTTAGCCTTAGGCTTCTCTAATGTTATCATGGGAAGTGCAGTGTCATGGAGGTTAGTGCTACACCCTCACAGCTCTTGGGTCCTGGGTTTGATTCTGGAATTGGGTGCTTTCTGTGTGTAGTTTGCATGTTCTCCCTATATCCCTGTGTTTTTTTTCTGGGTGTATCATCTTCACCAAGCTTTCAAGACATGCTAGCCTAATTGGTATATTTCTAAATATGTGTGCTCTGTGATAGACTGGCATCCTGTGCAGGTTATAGTTCTGCTTCGTACCCTACTGTTCTGAAACAGGACTTGAGTTGCTGTGAGTCTTTCCAGGAATAAGCAGCCTTCTAATAATGGGTGGTGTTCTCCTACTAGTCATTCTAAGTAGGAGTTAATTATTTATTTCAACTGATGCACAGCATTTGAAAAGCGGTCATTGCTAGATTTAGGTTTTAGCTATTACCTCCTATTATTAACACTTTGGTGTGAAGCTGTATAAGAGTAATGACATTTTTCAGTGAATAACAATGATTTAAAGAAAAGTTTTATAATAGTTCAGTTGCAATGTTATCTGAAATAACTTTAAAACCACCATTCAATTCTCTTTTATTTATAGCACATACTGTATTATTTATAATTTTTTTCTGCCACAAATACACACATGATAATTCAGAATCAGTTTGGTTCCATCATACAGTCATCATACCAGAACAGAGGAAGTGGATATCACACATGCAGTTTCTTCTGAAATACTGTATACAGTATATTATCAGGCCATCTACTTCTGTAAAAGACTGACACACTGGGAAATGCCAACATTAGAGATAAAATAGTGGACTGATGCCGATATCACTAATAACATTGCAATGTCTCTGGTGCCCAGAAAGCAATGAGAGGAAGTGTTGTGAGACAAGCTAAGATACCGTAATTCCAAGTAACTCTATATCCCACCAAACCAATCTTAAAGTCATTTTGTTTTGCACCATGATTTTTGGGATTCCATGTGGTTAATAGTATAATCCAGACCTGAACCAGCAATCTCTGGTCTCTGGTACCCAATGTTCAGTACACCCCTACCAGAACTCACACTACTAGAACCATGCAGGAAGCCTAATTTAGTCTCTTTAAAAATGCAAACAGGAAAGACATTCCTGAGAAAATACTGCTGTTGTTTGCTCCAAAAAGATTAGGACCCAATTTACAGATAAAGGAAGATAGGTAAACAGACAACAAATTTCTAGCTGTAATTAGAAGGTTATTTTTGACATGTGGGTTGGGTTATTAATCTTTGCATTAGGAATTGAAATCTATCTTTGCACTACCTGCATAAACCTGCACAGCACACATTCCAAGTGTGTTATTAATATCGATATGCCAATAGCTTCAAAACTGTTTGTTTTTGTTGTGAATCCAGATTAACAGTAAAAATATGTATGTTTATGTAAAGATTAAATCATAACACCTAGGGTTTTCAGGACTGGACATAAGGATTGGCCAATAACCAGTTCTACATGTTATGAAATAACAGCTAAATCTCAGCGCTGTCATTTTCTTAAACTGTGTTATTTCTAATCACCTTCAGGAAGGAACCCAGTTTCCTGGAAGTGAAATGTTTATTAGTCCTTAATTGTTCTTGGCAGATGTAAAAGACAGATACTGCCCCATGTGTCTCTTTTGCCTAGAGGAAGGTACAGTAAAGGTCCAGCAGCTACTGTCCATATGTTAGCTGCACCACTCACTTGCTGGAACTAAGCATGTGTGTTTAGAGTATTGACTTTGTGCAAGAGCCTCCCATATAACAAACAGAAACCAAAAATTCTATCTACAGTATGTGCATAGTTTGGGCTCAGGAGGAGAGCTCAGGTGACATGCAACAATAGCAACTGAAGCAAAGTACACCCAGCAAATATTAGTACTGGAGAAATCAATGAGCTTCATAAATAAACGAAATGATACTGCCTCACATTAACCTGGTGGGTTCTGCATAATGTCATTCTGTAATAATTTGGGATCCAGAAAGCTAATTACCACTATTGAAATTAAAATAATAATTATTTTTTTTATTAGTACTAGTAGTATCACTATTATCATCACACAAACCATTCTCATTTTTTGTTTTCTCTTGTTTCTAGGCCTCATCTGGCTTTAGAGTACAGTGGAAAGGTATGTATCATTTGCTTTTAAACTTAACATGTACAACGTACAGTTTTATATTTTAAATGAAACTATCTCTGTCTATACATGTGTTTTTTTATCAGGAGGTTTGGAACTTTCCATAAGGTGACCACTCCTTATGCACACAACTAGTGCATGTCATACTGTTTTCTCTATATGCTGAAAGATACATAAGCCCAAGTCTCTGACGTTTTCTATTTACAGCAAGTTATACTTAAATCCTTTAACGTAGGTGATTGAACACTATTACTCAGTGCAGTGTTCTGATCTTTTTTCTCCTTTCCTGGTTCAGGCAACTAAAATTAGACAGAAGACATTTGGCAATGACCATCCAATTACTGCAAAGAGCCTGGAGCTGCTGGCTTCTGTCTATGCAGAAATAGGAAAGAAGGAGTATTCAGGTAAAATATTTTTTTAATGGAGGTTTAATGTACAGCTTAAAGGTCAGCTGGAAATGACAGTCATCAATGTATGTACAGTAGAGTTAGGGGTGTAACATAGCCCTGTTTTAGGTATTTATGGACTGTTCTAGCAGCCTATGGAAACAAAGTTTCATAAAAAGTTTCAGTATGAAAGTACATACTGTATAACAATACTGTTAGTACAAGACTTATACTGAAGGGGCCTGTTACAAAAGTGAACTTTTAACTTATAAACTGCTAGGGGGCAGAGAGTCAAGCAGGTTTTCAGAATACTGTATCTTCAATACAATCATTGTTAAAGAACTTATGCAAAAAAATTGTTTCATTCAGAATCTGGAAACACAGATGAGATGAAAAACAGAAACCATCAAGAAAACATTCTCAACACTCAGTTATACTGAAGTTGACTAACTCAAGGCTTCAGGATTTATTTCAGCAACTGGTTATAAATCTTCCAGTCTTCACCAATTGGGGGAAAACTATAAAACAAAATATTTAAAATAAACTACAAATTTTTGACAATTGGTCATTCTTCACTGTCAGCTTTAAACCCAAAAAAGTACAAATGCATTTAAGATTTTGCTTTCTATGCCTCATATACTTAAGTAGAAATCTAAATTTAGAATGTTAAATTTAAACCACAAAATAACCCTACAACTTTTATATATAGTATGAATTTTAATGCTAAATATTCTTCACAATGTAAACATTTTGTCAAATTATCAAATGAACAAAAAAATATACAATACAGGTAATGTAGTGCATTTTAACAAAGTAATCAATTATACTGTAATCTCAAATATATTTATATATTAACAACATTAAAATTATTATGCTCCATTTGGCAGTGAAAATCTTTTGTTTCCAATATAATTTTTTTTATCCCGTTCATCTGAAGCCTTGGTGATAGTCCTTCATAGTATATTACAGTGATATGGAGTGCCAACTGTTTTTCATAGCTGGAACATACATCATGAAATAGAGTATGGACAATAGAGTATATAATAGTTTTCTATATGGTGTTCTCACATTGAGCTATATTTGCGATATTGTATTAGATTGTTGGCAGATAGCAGGGCTTGGTTTTGGTTTGTTTCATCACAATTCGAATGTCTTTGACAAGAACAGAGTAAATATTTTAAGTCTTTAAAGTGGGACAGTATTTTTAAATTAAGTTACATTGACTCATGTTGTCCCAATGAAAACATCAACAGAGTATCCTAGAATATATCCAACTTCTATGTTATTCCTCTGTTGGCCATATTATCCATTATCCAAGACCAGAGGACATTCATACAGTACATTGAAAATAGCTATGTTATTTATGACTTGGTAGTTACTGTACAGACCAATATGTGGTCTGTTGATATTTTGAGACTGTTCCAGTGCTTTTCTTGAATTTGTATTTTGCACTGCTTAAGTTTTTCAAACCGGCTTTTATTCACCTAGTTTTAATTCTTAACACATAAGAAAGGCAGTTTTTTCCACTAAGTTTTTGATGTTGTTTTAGAGGTATATCCTGTTAATAAAAAATAAAATACTCTGGAATCAGATCCTAGAAGTAAACTAAGGCAGGAAATGATCATGTATGAAACTGAAGTCAATCCTGGATTCATTGTCCCTTCTGTGATATCTTCTATTCCCTGTTGCAGCCTTGTTTTGTATGCAGCATGCACTGTCTTTCCTACAACAGTTCAATCAAGTTTTGCTTCTTAAATAACTCTGATATTTGAACTCCTGTAATAACACAAGTTATGGTTGAATATTGATTTACCTTGAATACTGAGCAAAGGTCCCTAATCCTGTTACTGTATGATCAGCATATCTACGGTCTTTTCAAATCTCTTTAATGCAATAGCATCAGCTGACTTAAACTGAATGAAAGCCTGCAAACACACCAAGCCTCTAGAACCAGGATCGGAGAACTCTGCATTAAGATGATTACATTTGACCGAACAAACCTTACTTTACATTTTACTCAATAAAGTATTAATTGAGCTGGTGGAAAATACATTTAAATGGCAAAGGAATAAGATTAAGAAGATCATAATTTTTAAATGAGTCTTGTACCTATACATATTCAAATGTTTTGAAAAAGAACATGACACACAGGAGCTTGGTAGATTGGTGAACACTGAGAGAATGCAGGTTTCCTGCTTAGGTCCATGATATGCTTTGCCTCCACAGATACATTAGGACAGTATATGTCAGCACTTTCCAAGACTTTCTCCACCACTGACTCATTCAGCGATGCTCTTAATGGTGTTCCCCCAGCAAAGACAGAGGAACGCTCAGACGTGAGACTTCATCACAAAAAGGGCGTCCCTTCTCCTCCAGATGTCAGAAAGCAGAAGGTATTTTATCTTTTAACATTTAACTGAGGTACAAATCAATCCATTTGTCATAATGGATTTTTGAGTGAAATGTACTCATTAGAATTCCAGAGTTTTGAGCCAAAGCTGTTATATGCATATTGAATTCTCTCAAAAGTATTGATGTCCTGTATTATCAACCTAATTCTTGAGTAATCTCAGAGCCTTTCCTTTGTTCTGACAGAATGGCATTCCTACAACATGTACATTTCCCACTTCCATACTGAGGAAGAAGTCAAACTACAGCAATGACAACAAAGAGCTAGCACACAGAAAAAAATCGGACCGCAGGGTTCATTTCAGAGAGCCTGAGATCACTGTACATGGTAAGAACTGAAAAGGATTGAACATAGTGCAGCATCTGGACACATTTAGAAAGAAGGGAAACCTAGAGGTCACTTTGTATGATGTGAATCCCTTTCAGGTTTGGAAAACTTAACTGTTTCATAAATCTTTTTCTTAAACTGAACAAATCAAGATTAAGAAACTATTTTAGTGTATATGTCTAACAATATCCTAGCTATCAAAGCAAAATTCCAAAGTAGGTAATGAGGCTTATCACTAACAAATATTAGTTTTTTTCTATCAAACCAATGCCATAACCAAGTGCTAATAAGAGACTGGCTGAATTTTTAAACTTCAGTCCTAAATGCATAACTAAATCTAAATGCATAACTCAACAAGTAATAAACAAGAAGGTTTAAAAATATATTTATAAATCTCATGAGTAAAAAAAAAACATTTTTACAAAAAAATAGTTTTCAACAATAAAGTCAGTTTGCTATTATAAACATGCAGAAAACTGCAAAACACACCTTTTACTGTAATATTTGCACACATTTCCTTAGGCTCAAACTCTATACAGAAGAAGTCCTTTGTAAAACGTCCACTCAGAGAATCTTAAATGTTGTTGTATTTAATGTTGTTGAACTCATTACTTCTAAATAATAATCTGCAGTTGATATTTTTAAGATAATAAAATCAGAAACACTTCCTCAGGATTTAGCTGAAGACGAACATTAATTTATAAACCAGAGTGAATCAAATGTATTTATTTTCTATTCAGCTGTTTGGGGTTATGTTGTATTTATTTACTGATTACTTTATTCACTCTGGTTTTCCCTTGAATATTTCTAAATTAGGGGTGTTAAATGATGTTCCTTGTTTTAAAATTAGTATCTTAAATTAGTTTTTCTTCCACGTTTTATTTGTTCTGTACCTTTTAAAATTTAAAAGTGAAAGAAAATAGTTAGACACCTATTTTAGTGCAGAACACCCTGCAGCTCTGTACGAAAAATAGATACCTCTGTTATAAACTAATGAACATTTGTTGAAGTACTATATCTTTACAGAGCAGAAAGATTAAATATGCACTAAAGAAAATTATTAGTTCAATTAAGAAACACTCAGTGAACAAAAACTAGAATCCCCCTAAGAAATATTATTTGAGATTTAAAGCAACCATTTCAGAGGAAATAAAATACATATAAAATGTGTTTGTGCAGTTACAAATGCAAATACTCTGCAGAATATGAGCTGCTCTTTTTATTACAACAATAATCTGTCTCTGCATCTTTCTGTACACACTATTTTAAAGAGACAATTCTATTGTTTGATGTTGTTGGAGTCTAGGACATACAACTCAGCCATGCTGTTGAAGATGATACTGTACTCTGGCTTTGTTTAAGAACTGGGTGTGTGAAATCCAAACCTCATTTAACCACTACAACCTAAATGTGCTAGATGAACCAGACAGCTCCCTTTCTTTTGTAAACATTTTAGCTTTAAATTTCAAACAATTGACATGCCTTCAATTTCATGTTATGGGGTCTTGCAAACGTTAAAGTGACTTTCATCTTATTTTCAGACATTCCTTACTATGATTGTTTACTAGGTAAGTGAAATTAGAAGCTGAAAACATCCTTTGTAGACAGCATGCAGTCAGCTGTGTGTCACTCATCTTCATCAATAACAGCTGTCAAAAATACATGTAATTGACATTGTTCTATACTTTTAAATGAAAAGGGGTCAAATTTACTAAAATTTGTACAATTTTGAAAAAACAATCTGTCTTTCTTTTTCAAGGAGAAACCTGATTTTATCAGCATTAATTATGGCATTTATTAGGGTTTTTGTACTTATCATTGTATTGGAAATTGATACATAATGCACCAAGAACATATGAAGCACATCTTTCAAGATTCTAAATGTTTTTTTAAAGCTTTCTTTTTTACTCAAATTTACAGCACATACTTTTAATATTTTTATTAAAACACTTTTAAATATAGAGAAATGTTTTTTTTGCATGTTTAAATTATTATTATATTAACACAAAATTATATACACACACCTTGCTTATTTGTATCTAAATGCATTTTTTAAATGCAGCAATTTTATCTGTGCTTAATTATTACAGACCAAATGCTATACAAAAACGACAAAAAACAATAGGGAATTACTTCATAGATAACATTTTTTTTACAGTCCAGTGCCAGTGGTAGTATCAAACTAATATGCGTCTGCGGCCCTCTAAAATACACAAAAATTCTACTTTAAAGATCGTTATTTATCAACTTGATGAGCTCATTATAAAAACACTAAAATAAAAACAAATGTTGAATTGAAAACTGTAATACCTGCCTCTAAAGCCTAATAAAACCAGGATTAGATGTGATAAGCCCCCTAGAAATAAAGTCAGCAAATGTGTTTCTAATAAAATGACCACATATTGTACTGCAATATTGTAATTTAATTCCAGCACTCCCATTTCAACCATTGAAATGTGTGGGTTTTCATTTGTTGCTCATTCTCATGGGAAACATTCATCTTCTGTTTTCTGTGGATCTCTTGGTGTTTGCATATGGGCCCCACTTTAATGGCATGCTATTTTTATTCCATAACAAATGACAGCTTTTTATGTTAATTCTTCCCACAGCTCCCCTACGCACATATCCATCCCCCACCTACCTGGAAAAGTGTAATGGGTCTCTTGCACTTTCATGTTATTTACATTGCATTACTGTTAATCATCCCATGTACATGCCCACTCTGAAAATACATGGCAAGTTGTCTTGTTACATGAAAATTATTTTCTGTGGTGGGTTTTTGTCAGTATATCAGTGTACTGTCAATATAATACAAGAATAAAGTTCTTTAAAAAGACCATTAAATCAAACTTCTAGAAGTCCATGACATGCAAATTGCGATCAAACATTCAAATGTTACCTGCAAATATTGGCATAGTGAACAATTAGAACATAATGTGCAGTGCCTTTCTATGGTGTCCCATTTTGTGAAATTACAAAATTATGCATACACATTTTTTTATTATTTTTTTCTCAAAAACTGCATGCTTAGACTGAATACCTCTAAGGGTAAGATATAGTAAATGTCAGTAAAAAACTAAAGAGGAAAAAAAAATGTTGATTGCAAAGGTATTCAGACCCATATTTGGTGGGAGCACCTTTAACAGCAATTGCAATTTGCTGTTCATATTGGGTAGGTGTCTACCAACTTTAAACACTGGCTTGGTGCAATCTTTGTCCATTCTTCCTGGCAGATTTGCTCATGCTCTCTCACGCTGCTTATGGGCAGCACAAGTTCTTTCACAAATTTGCAAAAGGATTCAAGTTAGGTCTTTGATTGCCCTTTCAAGGACATTTACTTTCTCAGTCTGAAGCCACTCTAGTGCAGCTCTGGCCTTGTGATTTGGGTCATTGATGTCATTGTCTTGATGAAATTTGAAGTTTTGTCCTAGTTTTAGGTCTGGAGCCTGTTTTCCGGTATTTTGCATCACCTCATCTTCCAATCAGTCTTTTCAAGCTTCACTGTCCTGTATAATATACTATAGGACATATAAGACAGCTCTTATGATTTAGAGCTGTTCTAACAGAGGTACTGTTAACTGACTGATGTAAAACATGGTGTTATGAAAAACAAATTTTGTAGGAGGCCAAACTGCATATCGTAGTTCTGCTCTCCTACAGTATATAAATACTTACTGTCTGTCCACAAATCTGTGTGTATCTTTTCTAGCACTGTGCATTCAGTCTCTTCAGAGACAGACATCTCTCAAACCAGAGCTGCAAAGACCTTACCTTTGTTGTATTCTTCTCCTCCAAGCCATGATGGACATTGCTTTTTCACTTTTTCTCAAACCAGCAGCTCTTCAACCTCAAATTTTCTCCAGAAAACAAATAGGTCCCAGAACCTGCCATCATCTGCTGATTTCTGTCAGATATCCTGGTGTCAATAACCTTCAGTGGAACTCTGGAACAGCCACAGCCACTTTCCACCTCTCTCTATTGCTTTCCCCACTCACTCCACCCTCTCTTCCCAATGCTCCTTTTCTCTGTCCCCGAAGGAGACCTCCTGGTCACTGGTATTCACTTCACCCCAAGTGTGCAAGTGCATGGAGTCTGTCTGCACTGGGCCAGGGCTCCTGGCCCTTGCCTCGCTGTCCCTGGGGCCCTTGCCCTGATTGCAGCCCTGGCTGCTACAGCAACAGGCTTCCCATAGCCGCCCACCCTTCTGCTGCCATCCAAATGGTGTGGTGTTCGCCTACATCTCTTTGCCTTAACCAAGCTTCCACCAGCAGAAGTAGCTTATATTTCTTCTTCGCTTGGAGATTCCATGTGGAGTCCTTCCTCATTCAGTACATTCACTTTTAGAAAACTTCAGCAAGTGCCAACTCACAACTGCTCCTGTACTATTCTCATCTCAGTACAGTTCACCTCAGACTACTCTTCCTGAGTTACCAGAGCATCTTCTGCTGCCCAGCCCAGAGCGAGAAAGTTTGGTGGCTTTACAGCCATCTATTTCCTGGCTTTTCCTGTGGCATAACCACACCTTATTCACTTGATTCTCCATCAGTGGTCCTCCAAAACATTGCATATCCAATTCACCTCAAACAACTCTTCCAGCTTATTACTCACGCTAATTTACTCAACACTGTGGCACATTCATATGGTGGTCCAATCAGTGCCTGTGAAACGTTTCATTGAAACTAACTCAATCCAATAGTTCTGTATTAGAAGAAATTTGTATCAGCGTTTTGAAGATCCTTTTAGGGGTTGTAATAGCTCAGCCAAGTAAGTTAATGCTAAACACTTGAAGTACTAAGTATGCAATCTCTTCATTTAAGTATGCTTGTTTCATTGCAATTAGAGAACGGAATTCGACGGAACTTCTGAAATGGTTATTTAACACACGTTTGGGAAGAGGTTAAACTAAAATCTCAATTCTCCTATGTCGGCTGTCCTCACCTCTGCAGCTGCATACCTACCTGTAGGTCTTTCCTTGTAATTGAGTGTAGTTGTAACAGCTCTGACCTTCAGAGGGTCAAGGGTGTGAATACTTTTTCGAGGCACTGTATTAGACTGTGTTGATCATAGCAGCAGACAGAAATGAGCATGCTTGAGAAAAACTACATAAATCTCTGAGTGGACCAATCTGGACAATGAATTTGAATCATCTGTCATTGATCAAGGGATTTATGATTTTACCACATTAAATTTAAATCAAACAAAAATAGTGATGCATGACAATAATAGTGTCAATCAATGGTGATAGATCATCTACAGTTCATAAAAAAACGTAAAGGTTCTAATTACACAGTTATAATAATCATTATTATAATTGCTTACACTTACTGGACACTCCACTCAAAGCGCTTTACAGGTAATGGGGACTCCCCTCTACCACCACCAATGTGCAGCATCCACCTGGATGATGCAACGGCAGCCATAGTGCACCAGAACACTCACCACACATCAACTATCAGTGGGGAGGAGAGCAGAGTAAAGTAGCCTATTCATAGAGGGGGATTATTAGGAGGCTGTGATTGATAAGGGCCAATGGAAAATTTGGCCAGGACGCCAGGGTTACACCCCTACTCTTTTCAAGAAACGCCCTGGGATTTTTTTATGACCGGAGAGAGTCAGGACCTCAGTTTTATGTCTCATCCAAAGGACGGCGCCTGTTTACAGTATAGTGTCCACCTCACTACGCTGGGGCATTAGGACCCACATGGACCACAGGGTGAGCGCTCCCTATTGGCCCCACTAACACCTCTTCCAGCAGCAACCTTAGTTTTTCCCAGGAGGTCTCCCATCCAGGTACTGACCATGCTCACACCTGCTTAGCTTTAGTGGGTTGCCAGTTGTGAGTTGCAGGGTGATATGGCTGCTGACAAGTTAAATGGGACATGGTATATTCTCAAAATTACTATTTTTTATTTCAGTGTATAACAACTCTACAAACAGACCTCATTATGCCCTGCTGACCTGTCTGTTTATTTTGCTGTCCATCCTCGGAGGTGTTATGTACTGCACTGACAAAAGGAGGCACCTCAAAGTGTGTGAAGAACTGGAATCTGTGTTAAGTGTTTGCTTTGTTCAGATGAAGCAGGTGTTGTGGAGCTGTTGGATCTGGCTGACAATGCAGTGACCAAGAAAAATATTTAAACAAAAGGGAGGTCTTCCGTGTCCTTTATCCAGCATTTCAGTGAAAGGATGTCTTCAGCATGTGACGTGGCTGAAAGTCACTTAATTTATACTGCAAGTCTGCAGTTTGGATCATTTTTATACCACTTTATAAGGTGGACATTATTTTGAGTACCTTGTAAAAGTGTATAGTCCCAACCTTAAATAGTTACTTTGGTAGACATGCAAATATTTTGTAGCTACCAGTTTGATGTTAGCTATTGTAGGTTTACAATATGTCAACAGGGTTGACAATATACAGTAAGGTGATGTTGAAAAAAATCCTCATGATTAAAAGCGTACATTTAAGTTTCGCTTTATGGAGTATAAAAAGGCAAGTTCGGGAGAAGGACATACTGTACACTATCTTCATCCTCTTTGCTCTTGCAGCTCCTTGGCTCATTCCTCATTAAAAGGGGGTGGGGTCCTGACAAACCTGTCCTCGCTGATACTGTAGTTACCATTCTCCTCAGCCGGACAAATAACACCAATAAAAGCTCACTAAATGACATCATGCCTTATTTCCATCTTAATTAATGTTTTTCAGAAGAGTATCATTAAAGAGAGAGAATATATGCCCAGATTCCATTATCTTAATTTTCATGATATTTTATGTTGCAGTATATATACATACTGTACTGTATATTAGTTATCCGTGTCCTGCTGATGAGCCCCATATACTGTAGGGTAATAGCAGCTGTCTTTGGCAGCTAACTTTGACTTTGTACACAGTATGCAAATAATAATTCAAAGCCTATTTAGATGATTCTGTTTTTGAGCTTTGTGAAACTGGGGCAGCTAATTCACATTTCATTCTGTAATACATGGATACATACATTTAATATCTGCTTCTACAAGGTTTATACAGAGTTCTTTCACATTATTCAGGATTTGGGGTGTGTATAGACATGAACATAAACAGGAATATCTCTGAATGAAGAGGCTTGTGATCAGATTTAGTAAATAAATGTTATGATTAGAAGTAATTATAGAGGAATATGATTATGCTTACTCCTTGTAAAAGAAAATAGAAATACCAAGGTTAACATTAACAAATCACCTTTTTCTTTATAGTTGGTTATCATCAATTATTTTATTATATATTTATATATACCTACTTAGTTTAGAACTTCTAGTTCATTTAAGACTTGGCATTCTGATAAAAACCCCTGTACTGCTTGTTGAACTTGAGGATCCTATAAACAGACTCCTGTGACACACCTGTCAGAGCAATTCACCTGTTATTACACTTCACTGTGCCTTACTGGATAGTTAGGACTCATGGGAGGAGAAGCACATCTCACTCTGACTGCAAGCTTGCAGGAGCCCAGCAGGTCGCAAGGGTTGTTGTTTTGCTGGTGGTGCACCTGACCACTTGGAGAATCCTGCTCAATGTCAGCTGGTGACATGTCTGAGGCATGCACACGCAATGATTTGACCAAAAGACTCGACCTTTTCTCTGAGCAAGCAGTTGGATGAGTGACTTGGGACACATTTCAAAGTTTTCAGCATATGAAAACTAGCAGCATAGTTTAAGCATATGCAGACACCTGATAATTGTGTCCTTGGCAATCTATCAAATCTGGTAACCATCAATTCTTCTATCCTTCCATTTTCAAAAATAACTTTTATTAAAAAAAAATAAAAAATTTGATTGAGGGGAGTTTGAACCTAACTTTAGTTTGGTAGACAATGAACGGAAGGCATGCTACACCCTGGGCAGGATACCAGTCACAGGGCTCACAGACACATTTACTACACACTCAGACAGGGGATAATTTAGATATACTTAATCATTTAGGAGTGTGGTAGAAAATGTAGGCACACTTTGAATGGGGAGAGCAAATTCCACATAGAAGGAATTTCAGGCAAGAAATTGTTAAATTCATTATCTTTTTATTTTAATATATTATGAGATGTTTTTCCAAAACTACCACGGCCTCACATCACTGAATTTACCATCAAAATGGGTAGGTTTTTGGATACATTCCACGGTCTTGATTATTAATAATTGAACTCTCTGTTTGCAGGAGTCTTAATTTAAGATGACGTTGCTATTAACCTTCACCAAATGGAAAATTCTAAACAAAGATATGTCAAGCGGTTGTTTATTCAAAAATGTTTAAGAAATACAGTTAAGAATGAAAGCCCGCTGTTTTATTAAAGCTAAACCCAATCATTTAGACTTTAAATAGCAAGTTAAATCATGTGTAAAATATTTCAATCACGGTATATTAATTACAAAACTGTGACAAGCACAAATGTGAAATGTTTTTGGAAATCTGAATGTTGATCCGCACTGAGTAATTTTACATTGTATCATCTATTCAATTTGAAGGTTTCAGACAAGAAAATACTGCCTTCTTGGACCAAATCAGTCTTCATTTTCATAACCAAAGACATTCTTAAAGCTGTATCAAGCACAAAGCTCCAGCATAAGGTAGAATTTTGTGAATGTCAAAAATGGACCATTTTTACCCATGTACAAAGTACCATAGTTACTCTAATTTGAATTTGAATCTCAAGGTAAAATTTTATCTTTAGACCAGGCTTCATAACGTTCTTTGGACTAGTTTCTTAAAAGCAGACATGGTTGTGGGTAAATAGCTTAGCTCACATTATTTTTAAATATCGGTTTCCCTCAAAGGAGGTACTGTATGTTACAAGAGAATTTTCTTAAGAAAATTTTTGGTGACTCCCAAAACCTCTTATACAGTACATGAGTAGGCAAAATGGTACTTTTCAGAAAAGTTAGCTGAACTTTTTCAGTTTTAAGTTTTTCAGACATAGTTTTCTTCATTATCTGCTTAAACCAGATGGTTCCTTTACATACTACTTTGAAAGGTTGCACTGATGTTGTCTGAAGAAAAAACATTGGTCTAGTTTCCATTAGAGGTCTTGAATCTCCGTGCTAGCCAGGCCAAGTTTTGCTTAGCTTCTGAGCTGCTGAGAGTTGGCTGTAAGTTGGTAATGCTGCAGTCAAAAGTGAATAGCTTTTCCAAAAACAAAGATGCTACAATTCTGTTAATGCTGTAATATAAGCATAACATACTTTTACAGTTTGTTGAAGTTTCTGTTAATTTTTCTCATTTTTAAATTATTCTTTTGTACTCTGGTTTGAACATTATTATTTGTAAGCAATATAAACTTCATTCTTGAATAAAATCTTGCACTTTAGAAATATATGTGATTTTACTTTAAAACACATATTAGGATACAGGCTTTTCTTAAAAGTAGATGTTTAGGTGAGAGTAAAAGACACAATAAGTATTGATGTAATGAAACAGTTTTCCAACTTTACCGTCATATGCGATGTGGGTCCCTTTTGTATTTATACCCTCTATATATTTTCAGATCATTTGTTATTCATTAACTTTCATGTATAACATTTAATAATGGTTTTCTAATGTGCAAAATCTTTGTTTTTAAAGCCTACTAATAAAAGAGAACAAAACAGCTACAAAAAGACATAACATTTTAAATTTGTCAATGCTTTTATTTTGAGAACAATAAGAAGACAAAACAGTTTCTAATAATTGTTCTTTCCATACCACGTTTTAGGTAAAACTTTATACACTGTATATATGTAAGGATAGTTTATTTGGAAGCCTTACACTTAAGAATTTGAAGCAATACAATGCAATAGCTGTCCATTAGAATACATTGCTTATTGACATTGATAATGAATATTTCAGAGCTAAAACTTGAGCTGAACAGTTAGGATTTTCTAGCAACAAAAATATCTTTACCAAGTTCACATACCTGTCCTTTAAATTGTATACCTTTTGTATTTTACTGACATTGTATTGTGTACTTAGCCACTTTTAAAAGAAGTGTCTTTATATTGTTTCTTTGTCCTTTTTTGGTTTCAAATAAAAAAGTTAGAAACACATTGAGGAAATGTCTCTTGTATATCTCACCTCAAAACTTGGTCAACACAGTGGGAGAAAAGGATAATGGTTATTGAAGTTTGGTGCCTGAGGAATGTCTCATTGGATGACACAAGAAAAGCCAAGAAAAAATGCAGGCACTGTGTATTTTCTGTAAATTGCATTCTAAGGTGCTGTACTGGAAATTACTGGAGAGTTTCAGCACTGGATGGATACGAATGAGGTCAAGCTAACCCAAGGAAGTTGAACAATAGGCAAAAGTTAATTACAAGATCAGGTGCCTCTCAGTGCATTGACCTGGGCTCAAGATGAACCAAAAAAGCACAAAAAGGAGGAAAAAAAGTATAGCTGACACTGTCAGGAGCACTTCACTAGAATATTTGAGTATCATTCATGAGCATGTATTTTAATTATGCTTGTGCCACAAAATAAATTGTATAATAATTCTTGTAATATAAATCCAGATCATTACTGTTAAATCTTTTGAGAAATCAGAAATGGCAAGAT
The DNA here is from genome assembly GCF_055471065.1 of Atractosteus spatula. Classification (NCBI taxonomy): domain Eukaryota; kingdom Metazoa; phylum Chordata; class Actinopteri; order Semionotiformes; family Lepisosteidae; genus Atractosteus; species Atractosteus spatula. The sequence continues at coordinate 19,185,409 of NC_142714.1, forward strand.
TTATGCAAAATATATTGTACAGAATCCCCCGTTTTGTTATGGGATATTCAAAATATAGGAAACTTATCAGAAACATAACCGATACAAATAATAAACAAGAAATGTTTGTTTGGCCCATCTTGCTTGTTGGGCTTTGACGTGGTTTTAAAGATTCTTTATCCATGTCATGGTAAGTTAGAACTTTTAAGCACAATGCCCTCTGCTGAAATTCTTGGGTACATGTACAGAACACTGTATTTCATAAGCTATCAACATATGGTTACTGAAAAGATGAGCAAGTGCTTAAAGGTTTAAACGTTTGCTGTCCAAAGCCAAATGTCTACAAATACACTAATTTAAGTGTTGTTAATTGGACATCCCAGGGAAGTACCTGCATATCTATAGTACTGTATATATTTAAATCCAAAAAATAATCTATACTTAGTAAGCCAAGGCTAAACCCACAATAAATTATCTCAGCATATTTCAAACCTTGTTAAGAAAGAGCCAAATTGCATTCCACACATTTAGCAACAGGTTTCGTGGACAGGCTGAAAAGCATCACCAAGTGACTTATCCATTGAAACCATTGAATACACGTTACTGATGAGTGCTACAGAAATTGCCACCATGCTGAGAGACAAGGGTTCAAAGCAAAAACAACGCAGTCACAACCAAATGGGATTGTGCTGACGGCAGCATTGGGAAAAAATGCTATTTAGTCATGCTACTTTCTAGGATATGAGCCATAAAACATTAAGAAACTTGTGATAATACTCAAAACTAAAGAATGCTAGAGATGCAAGGAGATCATTCAGAATCTTTTCGTACAATTTCTATCACATTCTTAACAAAGTTCTCAACACAAATTTTTTATCATACAAGTGACACTGCCAAAGCACACACCACATCTTACTGCAGCATGCAAAATACTTGGCTCCCATAATATAGAGAGTGGGGTATATTGCTCTTAAGGCTTCACCAACCATTAAAGTGTTTTAAGGAGTTTTGTGGATTACAAACTTCCACTACCACAGCGTTTGCAGGAAAGAGGTGGACCAATTTGTAAAATACCTGTTAACAACGTTATTTAGAAAACTGAAGAACTTGATGAGCATTACAGCAATGATGCCAGTTTGAGGAAAATATATCGGAAGGTATTATATTTAGTGTTGAATGACCAATCTGGTTAATTGGTCTAATCTGGAAGCAACTATAGTATTACATACTGTACAATGACTCAATGATTTTATAGTTCTCTTTAAATATGGTGTTCAAAAAATTGTATTTTCCCTAAATTATCCAATACAAAATTATATAATTTGCCCTATTAAGGTGAATTTTGCTCTTAGTGAGCCATGTGAACCATTTGTTCTTTATTTTAAAATTGCTCCACATTTTTTTTAATAATTCAATTCATGCTGTAGGAAACAATAACATTTTTTCACTTAAATCTCGTAACCATCTGTATAGGCTTAGCAATGTTACACAAGGTCCTTGGATGATTTATTTATTACAGCTGGTTAAGAAGAACTAGGAAATAAAGAATCTTAAAGTATTCCCGCTTGCGGATAAGAGACTAAATCATCAAGATGGTTTCAGCTAGATGTCAACCACCCGCCCATACAGTGATAGGAAGTTTATAAGTAACTCAATCTCCAGGAGGGTATGGGGGGGATTAGATCATCCCGCTTTTCTCATCTCCATCCGAGCCCCATCGGGATGATCTCCCCAGCAGCAACTCCTTCTCATGAATCAGGCTGTCCAGCAAGTCCTCCTGCCGGTAGTTGTGGTAGACTTTGAGGAATGCCAAGACTGTAATTCCCAACCACGTCAGCCAGGCAGCCCAGAGCCCAAACTGTAAGAACAATCAAGGGATTGTTGTAAAACCTCTTCCCCTTCAAGTGCAAGGACTGAGTTATTTTCTCCTGAGAGATTTCTTTCACAGTATATGTGAAAGCTAAAAGGGTGATTTTCAAGCAGCTTAGAACTTGATTTTAATTAGTGGTAGTACCCACCTAAGCTTGGCAGCAAGAATGTCTGATCAAGATGTTAAACCAAAGTAAAATGTCCACAAAAAAACAACTGAAACTACATCATCCTGCCAGGCTCTTCCTTGTTCTCTTACCTGTGCAATAGCAAATTGGTCATAAAAAGAGGAGTTGTCAAGACCAAATTCCAGGTCAGTATCCTGCAGGTCTTCACAGCTGTGAAAAAGTGATGGCAAAGAGAAACATGTACACATTAACAATTATGCTGAACACATCTGAAGACACACTTAAGTACAGAGGGGTACCTTTTTAAATTAATCTGTTTTACACAAAGCACAAAACTATACCATATGAAGTAGATATATGACAAAAGTATTTTTGAACAACATTGCACATTAAAGTTATAGTTATTAACAAAGAAGGATTTTACAGTAGATTAAAGATGTTAATGGAGAAGGTTCCTGAGCTTTTCTACTAAAAGTGTCATTATTTCAGAATCCTGATGTTTATTGTTACGAGAAACCAACAGTAACAACAAGGGTTACTCTGAGCTAATGCTTTCTTCAAAAACCCTGGAGCACCTATTTTGCAATGGAAAGGCAGCCCAAATCAACAACCTACCAGATACTTTTTCACTCAATGTACTTTTTATAAGCACCGATGATCACAACCATAGAGTCTCTGCTAATCTCACTCTAAAGATGCAATTACTGATGCAATTATTGCATCTTTGACTCAAAGATAAATTTAAAAATGACTACTCAGATGACTCAGTAATCCTTCTCAAAAAGGACAACTATGAAGTTCTTTCTGAGAAGAATATCTCTGCATTCATCCTTTTTACTTGAAAGCTACAGAGTGCACAGGGCTCATGGGCATGTGAGTGACAATGGGAGAATCAATTAATCACTTATAGAGATACAGAAAATGGCTAGAGAGATAATCTGCCCAGAGGTGTTTGCAAACTATATACTACATACAGTCACCCCATGTATTCAATTCAAGCCACAGTTTTCAGCCAGTTCAAAACTATAGTAAAAAGTGCTGCATAACAATCACCCGATGTTTGCATGTCAGAAATAAAGACAAAAAAATCTGTTTTCAAAATCCTGTGTTATGGCAGAATCAACCCATCCAGCTGTGTTTACCATGGACCTGTGGTCAAAAGTGTTCAACAGTTTCACAACAAGAGTGTTTGAAAGTGAAAGTCAACGATGGGGTACATACCTGCTTGGCATACTTCCATTTTCTGTGATGGCATCACACCACATATTAAATCCCACGCTGACTATTGTACTAGCAACGAAGATTACAAAAACCACAAAGGAGCTTACCAGAAGATTTATGAAGGCATAAAAGAAGGAGCTGTAATTACAGAGAAAGTCAAGGTTATATGACACGCATAAAAATATGCACAACATCAGCAATCTCTCTAATTGTCATTCTCTGGGCAAATGTTACATGGCAAGGAAGATGAGGGTACTGGCATAATTAGTTAAAACATCAAACATCTTTTAAAGAGAAGAAATTGATGGTATGCAAATCACTAGAAAAACAGAGCTTCTATGGCCTTTGAGAAAAGGAGGCTTGAAATCTTTTGATTTTTTTTCATGATCTGGATTGTGTAGGAGGAATATTGCTTTCCATTACATAAGACTCACTTCATGAATCTGGATTTCAGCACTATTATAATTCTCTTAGATTTTCAATTGATCGATTTACCTGAAAGATAAGCTATACCATCTTGAATTCAAAACAGAAAAAAAATATTGTTTTCTTTACAGGATATTATATGGGAATGTTTTGTACTTTTATCAGTTGAACTAAAAAGAAATAATAACAACAGCTGTTACCCCTGTGTATGCATTATTGTCTATATATATACTGTATATAAAATCCTTTAAGCAGCTCATGTGGTTGAGAAAAAAGTATCCTTGGTGTTTTACATGTACATGCATGTGTTTTAGATATTGATTTACATATTTTGTATATTTAGAAATAAAGTAATTAAAGATTTAGCATTTTTAGTACAAAAGTTTTTCTTCCCACTTTTAGAATATCAGTAATCATTTGAGATGAAAGGCCTCTACTGCACGTTTGTTGTGCTGTTTGATGCAATACAGCAGGGGGGGACTAATCTATGCAAAACTGGTCATTATGAGAGAGACCTCTCTAACTGCCTCTTTCATCACCTTCTTGCATAATTAATTCAGTATTTTTTCTTTCTACCTAGAATTTTTTAACACAAATTGCTGCTATGATATTAATCTTTAATGTAATCCCAGAATGCTAAATCTGGGTGGGGTAGGGTTTTTACATCCTTAGGATAATACGAGAGGTAGGATGCCACCATTTTATTTATTTAGTGATCAAATATATTCCAAAAAAGTTCACCTCAATCGTTTAATGAGGTTTTGTGACCATACAAGAGGAAAAATTAGACGTTCTATTCCAGGGACACCATTCATAGGCTTCTGGCGGATCGGATGTGTTTTAGTACACCATAAAACTGGGATTAGAACAATATGCCCTGAAAAATTAAAATTTTAGTTTAAATAGTGCATCTCACGAATGTGATAAATACTAACGCGCACACAAAGCACAGATTAATTCCTAAGATTGTTTTAAAAAACTCACTCATCATGACCCTTGCAGAGGTAGAAGAGTATTCTGCAAGCCTGCACTGCGGATAAGATGAGAGATACTATCCCAACGAAAGTGCTGAAACGGCAAGACGACTCGGGTCCCCATTCCTCCACAATAAACCTCTGCTTTTCCACGGTGATGTTCTCGTTCTGCCACATCCCTCGTGTAAACAGAAGGCATTTCCCCTGGAAATCATCGCCGTTTTCAGATAATGGCACCACAGCGATAAAGCCAAAGAGAAAAGCCAGAAAATATAAGATGCACTGGGCAAAGAGGAAATTATCGAGAGCCATTTTTTCTCTTCTTTTGGCATTCACTTTCAGTGCCCAGTGAAGCCGCGACTGCGCAGTCAAACACTGACGCGTAAGGCAGAGCATCTCTTCTGCTTGTACAACTATTGGGCTCTGGTAGCTACAAAGCAAGAGAAAAATGTACTTAGTACATGCTATTTTATTTTGAACTGTTGCATGGGTTTTCCCAATGCTTTATAATAGGCGTTCTTTTCATGTCTGTTATTTACATCGACCAATAAAAAGTTATACAATTTAAAGAGGTACAGTAGAAAAAGACGATAAAATATACATTTTATGTTCATAATTATAGAATGCGTGCTATTCTGCTGGTGTATTTTTTTTTTAGGAATACCTAAGCAAAACGTTCAGACTCATGGATTAAATAACATGAAAATTTAAATGAAACAGAAAAAATGAAGTAGTGTTTGGCGTTTATGGTGGTTGTCGTGACAAGATAACTCTTAAAACGTGGCTTTGACGATTCTGTTTCACAATTATAAACTGCCAATTAGGAAGAAAGGAGATACCCATTTCACTAAAAGTGACAATCAAGATCATTTCGATCTAATACATATGCATACGATATCGCATGTTCACTACATGCAGAAAGAGTCGTCATTTAGACGGTATTCAGTAGACCAGAAATTTACACTTTTAAGTGCGCAAAAAATAGTGAATAATGATTAAAAGTCCTATACTGATAGGGCAACAAATACGTTTTGATATACTGGTATGCACACTTATGCAGTGATTTCTAATGACATTTTAAAGGCAGGTGTTGTAAAACAAACTTCGACCACAGAGAATACAGTACAATCTTCTGCTTTCAGCACCACGGAGAGTGATCTGAGCTATGGGCAAGTTGAGAGGACTTTTGTTGCATTTTTTCGGAGATAATTTGCCAATGTTTAAACTTCGTAATTTAAGGAGAAAAAAAAGAGAAACATGGAGAAAGAAACCCTATTAACTTACAGATTAAAGTGATTTATATAAAATGCAGATTTCTTATAAAAACTAATTTGTACAAATGAATGGAAAATATTTGAAGCTGTTTTTATTTTCGTAATGAAAAACCAAAAACATGTTTACATTTGTTATTGTTTCTTCACCGTGAATTGAATCTTCCCTGGGCATCCATTCTACTGTTGTTTGCATATTTTTACTTCAATTTACAATATACATAACGATTAAATAAATCTCAACACAGAAAAAAATAGTAATTAAAAATAAATGGGTATCATCAATACATTATGCGCTCTTAAGAACCACTATGGAATAATTAATTGCACGGGGTGAAAGCTTTATGGATATGCTTGTCTTTTATCAATGATAAAAAATGTTACATTTCTTGAATATAAATTGTAATTAACATCATTAATTTATTATTACAGTATGTACAGTTATGTACTGACAGGCGTTGGAACACAGTCATTTTATTTGCCTCTAGGTATATTTGAATTACATGTCATTAAGGTTTTTGAGTTTGTGTGTCTTTGAGACCCGTTTTTATAAACAACATTTCAGATAATATTTGTATTATTCTTCATAAAAATGCTCCTGCATGTACATTCAACCATTGTTTTTACATGAGAAAAGATCAATAGTTTCTCCTCACCCTGCCATTTTCAATGTCAGATTTTAAGCCTTTTGATCAATTTAGTGAAGTGGCCAAACAGTCTACTAAAGTAAATGGAAAGGGGTGAGAGAAATAATTATTTTAAAAATATCAAGACTTGGACCCCCAGAGGTTTCCACAGAGCTGTCAGTTATTTCATTAACCTAATTTCCAGTTACAACAATTATTTGTGTTCTTTAATGTTCGTATAAGACGTCTGTACTGCCAACTGTACAAAAAACAAATACAAAACTTCACAAATTGGTTGCATAAAGGTAACCTATTAATAAACTAATGTTTAGAAGCTCAGATATTAGCTAATTTAGGATTGTTAAAGTTTTCTGTGTTATAGACTATTAGTAGCTTTTCATTTAACCAAAAAGAAATACACTGCTCACATTCTGCACTATTTGGTACATACTGTAACTCCATCTGAAAGTCTGTCCTCCTCATTCAGATTAATCCTTATAGCCAAAGTTTCCTCTCTGGCAAAAAGAAGATCACCGAAGAGAAAGCCAGCTACAGAAATGATGTCAAGACTGTGTCAGACAAAATGTATACCATAATTGCGTTATTATTTTCTGAAATATGCAGTTACAGTTTTTTTCTAGTTATTTGAGAAAATGAATCACATTATGCAGATCAGCTCAGCATTTTTAAATGTATGAATTAACAATAGTGGCTTGTTACAGTAGATAAAATAAAAAAAACAAATGTATCATCTGAATCAGATACAAACCCAGATCTGCTGAAACATAAGCCATCCACCAACAGAAAGTCTCTTATTCCTTGTAAAGACCGAATCAACCCAATATGTATTCTGGAAGCACAGGGCTCAAGGCAGAATACATGAGCCATTTTAATAATAATAGTAGAAGTGCTAGTATCTTCCATTTATGCTAATTATGCTGGCCAAAACTTTAGCTGATTCGACAGTGAATTTAGAAAAAATATCTTTGGTTGAAATTCAAGTTGCAAACAAAAAATATTCAAAAGCTACAGTATGTCTCAAGCTTCAAGCTGCATTTCATTTGTAAAATTACCCATCAGCTTTACATTTTCATTATGACACCTTTCGTAATTTCAAGTAATCCTACACAGTTTCCTATCGTATTTCAAAGGGTCTGTCTGCCCTTCCATTCTAATAAGAAGAACAGTTGACAGTCCCTTTAAACATCTTTTATGAAGACTTACACAGCTATATACCTGTAAAGAATGCTTACAGCAGTCTGAATGAGGATTCAAGGCTGTGGATTAATGTGAACAATCACTTTTTTTATTGCCTTCATCAATGCAGAAGCAACTTTTGCCTTGTGCTTTATGTTGTCAGGCAGTGATTTTCAAACTAAAATCATCACTGTAGTTCAGAAAAAATACAATTAAGAATTACTTGGGTAATTTTTCATTTTAAACATTTGATATTAAGAATAAAAAAACAGCTAACAAATTCTTGAATAAACCGGCTTAGGTTATAAGATAATAAATACATTTGTGTACTGTATATTGATTTCTAGCCAGGAGTATTAATAATACTATTTTTGAGAAGAACATTTTAGTCCACAAATGTTGAGAATATTTTTGAATGAACTTTATTAACTATTTCTCTATAAATTGATTGAAAAAATATTACTTTATTGCATGACATCTGCCTAATTTGCATACAGTAGTTTATTTTGGTCTTTGAATTGGCATGTACTGTAAATAAATGAAGAATCCTGAAAGTTTTCATGTTGGATAACAAATGAAACATGTAAGGCTAGTATCTTAAACTTTTCTAGCACCCCTGCATCCACTCCAACTTCAAATATTGCAGCATTTTCTCCCTAGCACTTTTATGGCAATCTTCTATTGAAGATGTACAGTACTGTAGCCATTTTGTTTCTAGATGTGGACAACTCTGTAATAATTTTAATTGCTCCTTAGTTCAAAGTTTCTACAATGCTGATTGATTAACTTCATAAGCACTTTATAAGTACCAAAACATTAAATTAAATGACAAATGTGTTTTGTAAAAGTTCTGTCACGGACGTCCAAAGGGACTAACCGTGGGGAGCAGGAGAGCGAAAAAAGACCCATATGCGTAGCAGCGAGACGGGAAAAAGGCCCGGGCTCATAGTGCAAAGAGTTCAGGAATGCCGTATAGAAACCTATGCCCTCAGGGAGCGGACGTGGGGCGCCCTGGTGCTAGGCGGGTCTCAGGACATCCGAACGACAATGCTGATAGAGGACAGAGTGCAAGACCCGGAAATATATAGCCCAAGGGAAAGAGAGGGACAGGAAGGACAGCAGACCAGAAACTAGGGACAGGACAGAGAAGGAGCGCCCTCTGGCTGCAGAGGGCGTAACAAGTTCGTCTTGAATTTAGCATTCAGGTAGTAGGAGGAGAAAGTATTACGCACCCATTCAATGTCAAATTACCTGTTGTTTTGCACCACACAGTAACAACTCCTATACAACATGGAGAGACCTGGGAGAGGCAGGACTAGAGGACTGACTTTTCTCTCTCTGCTGCCACTCCAAACCTGCAGATTCACTATTTTGCTGACAAACATTTGAATACTGACCAAACTAATCTTTATCCTGCTCCTGGCAGCAGATTCAGCTAGTGACCTGGCCCAGAATCATACTCATGATGCCTAGATCATAAAGCTCAATTTTCACCTGCATACAACAAGCGTCTTTACTGGTTTACCCACTCTTAGAAAGAAAAACATGTAATGCTTTTTAGTGTAAGTACATAAAACTGTACACACATAACTAGTATCAGCCATACTGTACATAAATATTGCATTGTTGTTGAACTAAATAATGAGCAGGGCATCTGCAAGCACCAAAATCACTTTGAATAAGAGCATTTTTTACTCAATGATGTGAAATGTTGGCTCTGAAATCCTAATTTACTCTTGAATCAAGTGAGGTTCCTAATCATAAAAGTTACAAGGATATAGATGTGTGGGATCAAACTGCATATTTTTTCGGAACTCAGTCTTCAGAACTGGGGTTTATTTAGTCAGGGTTGGTAACAGAAATCTGCCTCATGTTCCTTAAGACAACCAAAGCATAAATCTTACTGAGAGTTTGAAGAAACTGGAAATGGCCTGCAGAAAACCTTTTTCAAGCTGATCAGAGGAAGAAGGCTAACATTTGTAACAGAATAAGAATTGTGTAACAAAAAACAAGGATTTTAATATTTAAAATTATTTGCTAGTGGACTTTTGTTCTTTTAATGAAAATTTTTTTTAGGTATATGGCTAATTTGATATAGAACCTTTACTTAGAATCCGACTTGGTCTGTTCAGAATGTAGTATCTGCTTATTACCAATAGGAGACTTTAGGAATTTCTTGTAAACTTGTGACATACAAGACTTTTAAATGACACCCCATTAAAGGTGACATTTAAAGCCTTGAGCCCAGTATTGTGTCACAGTGCATGTGCCTGCATTAAAAGGATCGATTCATTCTATCTGTCTGGATGGATTTAATCATACTGGCATATAATCAATTGAAGCTGCTGGAGATACTATAAGTGAATATGGCCAAGCTTTGGCACATGGGGACTTTTGCAGATCAGTCCATTATGATTCACTTCAGTCTAATGATGTCATCTATCATAGAGTTGCCAGTGATGAGGTAGGCATTAACACTTTGTGGGATTGTGGGATGTATCAAAGTGCAGATTCTGAGACTTTAAGATGGAGAATCAGGTCCTTACTACTGGAGTTACATTAAAGAAGGTTCAGTACATTTTTCTATATGACTACAAATACACTACATGTTAGCATTAACTATAAGGTCCACACTTGCCTTGTTAATTCCAGGGTTTATTATAAAAAATAATGTGCAGCACAACACTCACCTAACAATCCATACTCGGAATCCGGAAATTCATTATTAACGACTATTGTACCAACCAGGTTTGGTGTATTTCAGCCATATTTCTTTCTTTAAACGTTAAGAGATGTGGTTAGAATGCACTCGTGTTATTCAGCCCCTACAGTTAGATCACATGGCTTAATGTCCTAAGTTAGGAGATCCCTTTAATATGGAGTCTAACCTGTCTACAACCACCAACCAGCTCCACCACTTAATCATTTACTGTACCTAAATTCATCATCACTGTTCCTGTAGCTCCTGGAACCCATGCAAGTTCTGTATCTACAGGCTTTATATCTGTGGCCTAGTCAGCACACAGCAGCCTTTGGCCAGTGCAACTGCAGGCATTCTATCCCTGGCAAGTGGGAAAGAGAATAAATGCCTCCACTCCTCTATCCATCTTTACCCCTTCGTTAGGTCATTCCACCTACTGTATACTGGGTAAAGAAGGTCCAGAAGCTGATGTGTCAAATGACGTATCAACAAAACTGCTCACCACTATGGTTGTATGTCTGAATCTCCTGAATGACTGTTTAAATGGTGTTGTAGGACTACCACATATTCATGTCCTCTCCCACTTGCTTCTCTCTGACTGAGGCAATATGCTGCTGTGTAGTTGAGGTGTGTACTAAATACAGATGTGCCCAAATCATTTTCCTCATATAACCAAAGTTTAAAAACTAAAGGGAAATTCCTTGTAAATTGTACAATTAGATGCCAGTTAATTAAAAATATCCAATGCTAATTTTTCCCCTCAAAAACAATATTTTTACAACTACCCAGGTGTGGATCTTGTAAATGTATAACTTTTGATTACAGTACTCAAGCACTTACCTTAGACCTTTGAGGTGTTTGTCTAATTGCACGTGGGCGTAGAGGCAGGTATAAACAGATGATCGAGGAGGGGCTTTCTGATGGTTTACTCTGGTTAATCAAGATAAAGATAAATGCTAAACAGCCACAGAACACAGCAAAATTACAGAGAAGGAAAGGGACACCAAGAGGGCAGGGAGGAAGAGACAGACAGAAGAAGAACTCAAAGCGAGGACTATCTCACATGAGAGAACCTTGTTCTAATCAGTCTCATCAAGCAGATTCTGGCTAAATAATCTGAGCCTATGATCTTATTTATTTTAGGAAATTCTGATATGTGGAATTCTCAATCTTGTCAACGATGCATTCTTAGAATAGGAAGATTGTGAAACATTCAGGCTTTGGGCTGTATTAAAGGAGATTCAGCTCTGAGTCATATTCATTTATTAGGACTCAGGTTTGTTCTGTTTTGGCCTGTTACATTGATGCATAACAAGTTTTGGATTATACTGTAGGTTCTGACAGACAATAATACATACAGTACAGACACATTATAGTGCTGTTTAATGCAATGCCTAGTTTGAATTGATGTTTGTTGGCTATGAGAAGGGTTTGAAGGAAATCATTTAGGAATGCCTCTAGAATACTACAAGTGTTTTTGTGAGTGTGGACAGCACTCTCAGTCACTTTAGTGATTACTTTCTAACATGATATAAACAAAGTCTTGGACGGAATTCTGCCTGCACATGCAGTTTGAATCATTACAGCCTGAGGAGACTAGTTACCAAAGTTCCCTAAATCACTCACTGAAATCAAGCAATAACCCATAGCCTTTTCCTTTCAGATCAAAAGCCATTTATCCTTTTTCCATTACCATAGTGTACCATATATAGAAAGAAAAAAAAACATAATAATTCCTGAAGACCCAAGTTGATTCATTCAGTGATTTAATGATTCAGGAGAGTAACACAGTGTAATACATTCCTGCTTCCAAATCACTTAGGCTAGGATTTCACCAAAGCTAGATTTATGTTGGTTTACATATTTAAAACAATGACTCACCCCACTCTTCCTGCCCTTGCTATAAAATTATAAAAATAAGTTACACTAAATCAAAGCTCTGTTTTCTTACCAGCAATTTTGAAGTTATCGCATAATTTCTTTTATGTTTGCGTTAAAAAAAATCTACTAGTCCAGACTAGTAAAACTAGTATGGTAAAACCAACAGTAACTGCATGAGAGACAAAAGAATTTGAACATACTGTATAATACTGTTACAGCTTTAGGTGACTTAGAAGTGTCTCTTAGATTTTAGATAAAGTTTGTGACACTGGAAAGAGTAAATACTTCTAGCTTCAAAGGAGAGAGGATGTTTGCTGAGGTCTGGGGGTCCCTTGAGCACAAACAATACTAAAGTTTATCTTAGTATGCCTAGGCAAGGTGTGGATTAATGATTGTAAAAGAACAGGGCAGAAAGGCACAGTAGAAGTTCACCTTAAGAGCACAAAGAGAGGACAGGAAGATAAGAGAGAGAGGAATGGAGAAGAAGAAACAAGGAGAGCAGGGAGAAGAGAGAGGAGTCCAGAGGAGTTGGGACTTGAAGCTTGTGCCAGGTTTTTTGGGTGAAAGATACCTCATTTAGAAATGTCCTGATTTCCTAATTAGGGTGCATTTTATGTACAGGGAAGTAGGCTATCCAGAGTGCAGAGAGAGTGATTTAACTGCAGGTTGTTTTGTATTTAGTTAGAAGGCAGCTCATCTCTTGTGTGGCCTCTGTAGACATATTAAGTTTAGACATATTTAGAGTTTAGTGCTTAGTAGCAGTCTAGGGTTTTCTGGATGACCAGAATGTTAGGCCTCTGAAACGCCTTGTCTGTAAATACTGTATATGATGTAACTTTATGTGTTGTATGTTTTGTGTCTTGTGTAGTTTATTGTAATAAATATTTGTTTTAACCAAGTGTGCCTGGATTATTACTCCTCTCAACAAAGCTGTGCCAGAAAATAAAGAATTAATGTGCCTCTAGTTATACCAGCCACTCGGGTATATGGTTAGAAATCACGTACAAGTTGGGGGTTATTTCACTTATTGACTAAACCACTCCATCAATTGCTGATTTTTACCAGTTTCATAAACACCATTTGTAACAATACTTTTAGTTCTTAATTCTCTGGTAACTGCCACATGTTGAGCTCTTATAGTTCTTTGCATATTGTCCTCTTTTTCACAATACAAGGTTCATAGTGATGAATATTTTGAATCATTTACCTGCAAAATAAAATAATTATCTGGGCCATACCTTTCAAAAGTCATAAATAAAAGCTTCAGAGTAAAAACTGCAAAGAAAATAGTGACTGTATATGTATTAACTTTTTGTGGAAGAAATCCTACAATGACCAAAAATGTTTTGTCACACATTCTGTCATCTGGGCCTTCATGCACAGGACAATAGCACAAAATCATGCTGCTTTAACGCAACACTTGATATTCCAACTGCTTCTTGGAATCCTTATCAATGCAGTCATGTAACTTGGTGAGCATGTTTGATAGGTAAACGTCAGGAGATGTGAAAGATCTTTAGTCTAATTGATCTAGTCACACAGATAAATGGGAACAACCAATAGAAAGGCAAATTGTTGCTTTTAACAAAATCCATCAACTACTCTGGCATAATTGCATGTTCTTAAAAAATCCTTCATCTTTCTCTCCAAATATAAATAGTATTACTTAAAAGGGGAGGGAAAAGGCTGTACATTAGCCAGATGCCCTTATAGCCTAGCAACTGCTGTGTTTCTTGGAATCAGAATCAAAACAGAAAGAGATACAGTCTGCAGATGACTGTTAGTTAATCAGCACTTAATGCCCTTGCAGCTTCTTGTCTTGAGGAAGGCTTTCCTTTTTTACATATATATTTTTTTATGGAAGTTGTTATTAGAACGTCTGGAACAGGAGTTTCCAACACTCTCCAATGGGTTTTATAAATCACCATCAAATCATACATTTTTAAAGACCTGGAACAAATTAAATATGTTAAGCAGGTGATTTATCTTTTGATGTATTAGAGATTTTTAAAACAAAATACAATTCAGCCCTCAAGGGCCAGGCTTACCTTAATTGAACAAATTGCTTACTTAATTGATCAATAATTTATGATAGTAATTAAATTATAAATTTAAAAAAGAGGTGATTTAGGATTAATTACTGTATATGACTAACTGTACTGGGGCTTTCCAGGAGTGGGACTGAGAAGACCCCTGGTCTAGACATATGCAAAATTATTTATTTTGACCTACAGTACTGTATGTCTTCATTTGCTAGTTTGGTCTTAGACGTGCATGTAGCAATAGTTACTTAAAAGTGACAGAGAGGACTTGCTTTTTATTTTGAAGGTCTAATACAATCATGTTTAAAAAAAAAAGATTCCTGGTGAGTATTGCCATAGGAAAAACAGACAAATAATAAGGGAAATCATATTTGCGGAGCCTGTGTGCACCTAGGGAATATGGCCTCTTATTTCATTGTGATGGATTTCATCTCTGCTATCTGAAACACAACAGCAATATTTGCCTTCAGAGAACCTACACCAGGAGAGGCCCAGACAGATGGTTTCTTTTTGTATTAGTAACAAATTAATGCAATGAGATGTGAGGGAGAAAGGAATGTGTTTCAGCAGCAGTGTAAACAGAATACATATTGCTAAAGCTCACTATATACAGTTCCTCAGGAATGTCTAGTAAAATCTTTATAATTCAACCTTAGGCTGCCAGATGGCAGATTTTAGAAAAATTAACTCCTGCTTCATTGTAATGAAATCTTTAGAGCCCTGTAATATCTGCCTCAGCTAAAAATTAATACCATAGGGTGAACCAGGGAGCTTTTATTTTAATCGAATCGCTTCTTTTTTAACATTACTATTATGTCTGAGTCTATTAGCCTACACATGCATCTTAAAATAGTGTTAAGAGCCAAGATGCAACGATCCTCATTTACTGATTCATACAAAATAATTTTCCCCCAACTATTCATTTTTGGATAGCTTTCCATAAATACATTTTAATTTTAATTTAATTACTATCAGAATCAAGATGAAGAATCATGATGTACATTTGAAGTAATGTTTGTGACAGTGATATTCCAAATTAACAGTAGATTGCTACTGTAAATATCTTAAATAAGTGTTTAAGATTTATTCTAAAGCTAAATTCTCAAGTGACTATGGTCATGCATTTTGTAGTGCTTATTCTAAATTAATAGAACAACCAAATATCTAAGTTATCTTATCATACAGTGGGCAGCTGCGAATCCACATTTCCATGAATTCTTGGATATGTTTTTTTTTCCATGGTATTATGGTCTACACAGGGGATGACATTAGTCAGGTAAATCGCATAAGACCCAACTCCCCTATGGTCTACTTTCTCATCCACATTAAGCAGAGCTCACTAGTCGTTCAAGTTGACAGTAGGTCTACACGTATTTCTGTGAGATTGATGTGAGCGTGTGAACTGACTGATGAGGCAGCATCAGGCCTATAACCCTCAAATCTAACAACCCACCAAAAGACTTCAGTTCCTCACAGCGATGCATTTTTCCCTCTGGTCCCAACAGCATTAATATTGTGTCTATTTGAGATGACAAACCCTGAGTAAATCGCAACAGTCCTTTGAATTTCACATGTACCATAAATGCAGCTTTGCAGTTTTCTTTTGAATATCTTGGTTTCTTTAAAATATCTGCTCTATTGAGCTATGCAATGACAGAACACCTCCTGTAGCTCACCCTTCAGATGGCAGAAACACCATTTTCCAGAATTAAAAACCTTCTCGTTAAATGTCTTACACAGTCCTTTAGTAAGTACAGTACATATAATTTTATAAAGTTGGAATTTTAAACAGTTGTAATGAATGTTTTGGAATAGATAATCTATGTAATATAACCTCGGAAGTAATTCTATCCCTGGTCCATATTTCTTTGCTGGTCCTCTGGTTTTTTCAACACACTTCTTTTTAGGACCTAGTGAATTTATACTCCCTTTTTGGAATGTTTGGCTTCTGTCATCACTTACGTCTGAGAAGGAAAAACAAATATTTCACTTGACTAGTGAAAATTACAGTAAGCATGTGTTCAGACAGCCTTGTCAGGATAATGGTGATGAACATAAAAGTACCTACATTCAATGTAATCGGCATCTATTCATCAAGTTCAAGTACAATATATTTTGTTGTGTATATCCTTAGTTATCCTTACTTTATTGATGCCTCACATTTTTTTCCAATAAAAAAACAATACCTTAATATATAGTATCTAAAATTCTAAGTCTAATCATGGCTGATGACTGACTTTTAAAATGACAGCTTTAGTTTTAATATGTATGTTATCTGAAACTCTCTTTATTAACTTCTACCAACTTCTCCAGGGCACGGTAAAGATATTTACTGTAGGCAAAGCTTTTTGCATTTTCTCCATGGCAGCTTTAACATTTCCCAGTGGCACATTACCAACTAATCCAGTAAGACTACACTTTTTGGACAAAGTTTAATGGACTTTTACACCCAAAGCATTTTTAGGAAAAAAAATAACACTGGAGACAAAAGGAAATATTAGGTCTGACCTTAACCCTTCATTGGGAATTATACCCTTTAAATGTGAAAAAAGAAAAGGTATAGAAGACATTATATACAGTACAGTATAAAAAGCTGTTAAGAGAATTTACTCATTTTCTTTTCTATGTGTAGCAGATTGTTCCTATTTTCCTAGCCATTTTATTTTAAAATCTGGGTTGGTTTCCTTTAAGGATGAGAAAAATAGTACATACTGTATTTTAACTTTCATATGTAGTTGTTATTCTACCTCATCAGGTTAATGAGACATTATTAATTTTTGGTTTATTTCATAAACATTTTCTATTTTCATGTAACAAAAAAAAGATACATTTTTTGGTCGTATGCCTTTTTATGAAACACTAAGAGGAACTAAAAAAAAAAAACCTGCGCACCGGATAATCTCATTCTTATTGTTCAGTATTGTAATACGCAGAAACACAGTTACCTAACGACACACCACAGTGAGCTTAGTCACATATTGATCGCTTGTGCTCCATTGAACCTGTCTGATGTGTTTCCTGGACTCCTCTGTTTCTCTGTACCAGCAGTCTCCACCAGATCAATCTCAGAGTGCTCCAGGCAAAGTGCTTTCATAACAGACCTGGACAAGAGAAGAGGCAGCCAGAGCCACACAGTCAGACTCAATCCCCTTTTGAGCATCTCTCTGCTCCTACACTGGGGGAAGCTTTCCTTGTACTTAAATGAAATTGTACAGTTAACCCGCTCTGTAGCTGTTACAAATTCTAGAGGCAAAAGAACGAAAAATAACAATCACCTGTATTCATTCTGCTTGGATCTGGCATATATCATGGCAATTCAAATGCCAAAGAAATAGAAAAATGAAAACATTAATCATAAATCTCTTTGAAAATAGTTCACATGTGCACTCTTTGGTTAAATCCCTGAATGATAGACAAAGAAGAGCCAGTAATTCAAAGCTGATAGTTGTTAATCCTTTTTTTTTACTTTATCTAGTTTTGTAAAACTAGGTAATAACAGGTGAGAGTTTTGCAGTACCATGTTCTTTGAGTCATCCATAAAATAAATATTTAAAATGTTCTAATCAGTTATTTTTTACTATAATGCTTGACTTAAAAAAATTAAATGATGCCAAAGAGTGGTCAATTTGCAATGCATGTATGACCCAATGAGCAAAAGCAACTGAATACAGTGTGGAGAATTGGGATGACATTTATAAATAAGCAACAGATGGGTTCTTACACTGATTACAATTATCAGGCTTTCACCAGGAAATGTCAATTAGGTCTGATTAGAGAGAGCAGAGATTTCATATACATCTACGGATTCAATCATTGGTTCTTGCTAAAGAAACAGTGAGCAGTCAAATGGACATGCTGTGTACTGCCATACTACAGTATATTCAGGTAACAGCAATTATGCATGTCAAAATTTCAGCAGAAAACTGTGAACAACAAAAAATAATACACATGATTATTACACATGAGAAAACATAAAACCCTAAAATACAATGACAACAGTCTCAATAAGTGAAAGAAACATTAGAAAACTAAAGATGAAATCAACTTATATCATATTATCCTCTGGAAAATATGACAGGTTATTTTATTAAAACTATTACACATTTTCTTTTCTGTTGTCATATATATATATCAAACTGAATTTGACTGCTTAGGTAGGAAGAAATAAATACTACGTATAGTGAGAGGCATAATGACAGTGAAAAAAGAAAAGGGCTATAAGGTTTTCTTTTGCTGTTTTGCATTGCCAAATATTAATAGTCAAGCAGTACTACAAATGTCTTTCCTCCAGCACCTAGACAGGTATTTATATGTATAGGTTACCAAGTATGGCGCATCATTTGTAAACTTCACATTTTGTTAAGCTTAGTATCTTTTTTAGGGGGGTGGTGGTGGTGATTTATGCCTAATTTGGTGTGTCTGCAATGATTTCTTGTGATTTCTATCAGTATAAATGATTAAAGTCCTTCTTCCATCAACCTTTTTTGTTTCAAATAAAAATATATTTCTAGAACACAACAATAGCATACGCTGTTGTATTCAAGATATGTTTAAAGTGTTGATGAAAAATACTTTTAAAGACCAGAAGAAAATCATGTGTATAGCATGTATACAGTATAAGGTATAGTGTTTCCTTTTATGTTTTGAGAATGCATTTGTTATATAGGGTCTATAAGCAAGTTATTTAATAATTAATAAAAGTTAAAACATTAAATTAAGTATTTTGCTGCAAAGAATAACAGAATGGCATGGAGAGATGCTAGACCATACAGAGCATTATTTAGGGCTCCACAAAATTCTACGCAATGCATTTTATTACTATATTCTACATAATACTGTCATAGACACAAGATTTACCTGGCCAACTTAACAATTTTGGAACAACTTCTTTCAGTATTAAAAAGAAATTCGCATGAATGTTTAAAATGTTTGCCAACCATAGTAGCTGTAGACTACATTACAGGCAATAAACAGAGATTTTTGAATGTGCTTTGAAAAGTAATCAACATTTCCAGGTCCCAGTAGCACAATTGCTTAGCTAGCATTCTTCGTGGCAGAAACAGAAGGGGGAAGAGTTCATGTGTTTCTGATTCATTAAGTGTTGCTTGCTGAAAATCTTGTGGACAAGATATGCCTGGAAAGAATTTTTGACAACAGCTAACTGTTCACAGCTATGGATATAATCACTATTATTAGGATAACAAGCAGGTAGCTGCGTCAGCATGTGTAGACTGCAAAGGAGCAGGTAAAGGCTTATTCCATGCTGAAAGTAAAAGAAAAGAGACACAACGTTTTGGCTGTGGAGCCTCACACCTGAAGAAGGCTCCACAGCCAAAACATTGTGTCTCTTTTATTTTATTTATAAACATTTTCCTGGTCCATTATTAGGATATGCATTAACATTAAGGGAAACAAATTCAATTTTTTTCCGTTTAGGATTTGGAAGATTTAAATTACTTTTAGTTCACTGTATAAACCAAAATGTTGTTCAGTTTTTTTTTTATTGAGCAGAATATTACAGTGGCTGCCTCGCAGTACAGGGGTCATGGGTCCAGTTCTGAACCTGGGGTAGTATCTGTGTGGAGCTTGTACTGTATGTCCTCCCCATGTTGGTATGGGTTTCCTCTCACAGTCCAAAAACACCTACTGGTAGGTTAATTAGCTTCTGGGAACATTGTCCCCTAGTGTGAGTGTGCGAGTCTGTGTATTTGCCCTGTGATGATCTACCATTTCATCCAGGTATATCCTGCCTTGCGCCTGTTGCTTGTCCACAACCCTGTGGCTCCCCTACAACCCTGAATTGGAAGAAGCTGTTAGAAAATGGAAAAATGAATGGGAGTTTATTTCAATGTATGAAACACAATATCCCCCAAAAAGAATCTAACTGCTGAGACGTAATGATGTTTGCTTATTATGTTATATAGTAAATGTTTGAATGGGTAAGTTGCTAAACCATCTCTGCACAGTAGCAATAAGTGTCACAGAAAGCAGACCACAAAAGAATTCAAATAAAAAGGAAATTAGGGAACAAAGTAAGGCAAATGTGTCTATCAAACCATTCATTTGAACTCTTGTTCAGACAACCTATTATATCATCAGTTAAACATGACACAGTAGGACAGAGATCTCATGAAACTGGAAAGAAAGAGAGAGAAAATAGACAAATATAAAAACTTTTATCTTGAAACTGTTTTCAGATTCAAGGTTAGGAAAATGTCATCAACAAGTGTTTTGTAATTAGTCTAATCTGATCACATCATTAGAGATGGTTCATTTCATCAGGTCTTATAATCCTTGTAAATACTATGCTTTTACAAAAGGCTCAGGATCCACAATAAATATAGATCAGACATATATTCGAGGAATCCAAAGCACCACTATGATGAACAGTAAACATAATGTTAGTATAAATGTAAGATTCATGAAGAGAATATTTAGTACAGGTATTGTAACTCTTCAGAAGATAAACCTGTAAGGCAAATAACACTAGTTTATTATTGGCACATATCTTGCTGACTGCCATTAATTAATTGCAATACATCCTATTTTAGTGGTCCATGGTGGATGCATATTCCTTTTGAAAATAGTTACTTCATAGTGGAAAACATGTGGGTACTCCAGATCTGTAGAGGCTGTCCATCGTGTGTTATGTATTAGTATATCATGCATAAGTAACTAACACATGACTTACAGGTCTCTCCTATTCTAAAGTTTTACTTGGAATGTAAGATGCAAAAGATGTGAAATTCATTCTCATCATACTTCCACAATCAATAATTACTGTAGAAAAACAGACCAAATGTGTTCTACAGAACTCATGTTCTCAGACAAAACAAAATGATTCCTATACGATCACCAGTCATAGGCAATCCATTACACTTGCATGTAGATATAGATTAGCTACATTGATTTGGCAAGCATCCTCCCCTCTAAAAGTATTTTTATTTAAGGCTTGTGATTCAGGTCAGATTTGTAAGATGTGTGTAAGGCAAATGTCTGTTACAGTAAGTTATTCAACCTAATACACAAAAAGAAAATCTAATGTGATCCCTAGGAACCAAGTAAATGTTAAGAAAAGAGAAGATGATCAGTATTGTCTAGCCTTGGTGAGGCTTTAATATTTTATAGGCCAGATTAGAACTAACCAAATAGAACATTTTCATAACAGCAAAAATAAAACTCCAGAGCTGGACACTCACTCATAATATTAATGATAAAAGGTGGGCTGTAACATAATAGTATTTTTTAATTATTTGCCTGGCAAAGGACTGTCAACCAAGGCAAATGATATAACTTGCAGCATTTAATTATTTAGCACTTATTAATAATTACTTGAGGTGGTTAATTATAAATGAGAGGCTTTCAATACACACTGAAAACTGTACATTAAAGTCAAGGGAAATGTATACAAAGCACGTTCTTAGTCCAATCTTACACTCTGCTGGTGTGCAGTTTAGATGGAGGAAGGTGCTAGGAGAAAGCCTGTCAGATTGTATTAACGCACCCTATCTTGAGAAGAGCTGCCGAAAGGACTGTTCATCATGACTTTCAAGTCCAAGAGTATACAGCCACACCACACACACACTAGCAAATTCTGCATCATATTTTAGTTTAGTATGGAAATTAATTCCTTTTGTTTTAATCCCATTCTGTTTATTTGTTATGTATGTCTTCTGTTGTTCATCATGTTTTTATCTGTATGAATATTAATGGCAATTATGAACTAAGAGAAATAATACTGTGTGAGACTGATTTAATAAGACATTGTGCACTGCAGACATGAAGGTGGTTATCAAAAATGTATTTTAGGTGATCTCTTGATTCTAGTCTTTTTTTGCTTTTAAGAATTGATTTTAAAAACCCTTTTTTTTGATGAGCTAAAGGAGTAAGAGTTTTTGTTGAATGGACAGTTACTTCCATAAGCAATAAGAAAAGGTGATAAGAAAACACTTGTAATTATTGTTTGAGAACTGATAAATTTATTTCATTAGAAGAAGGAAGGCTACAAACAAGAGGATTTCATTGTGGGTCCAGATCTAAACAGTACAGCTGTAGCTCTTTCTTATCTTTCTCTGATAACCTAGAGTGCTGCTGCATTGTTAGTATAGGGGAGACTGGCTTTCTGTTGTCTAAATCCTCACTACTCACATCAGATCCACTAAAAGCCTCACATTGGTGTAAGAAGTGAAACAGTGGCCTCCTGGCTTTTCAGCCGTGAGTTCAGAGCAGGAATGTGCTGTGACTGTAGAAGGGGGGTTAGAGTAACACGGACATCCACAAGGGATTCATGTCATTAATGGAATGTGTTTCTGTTTTACTAGGGAGCTGTATACAGAACCAATGACAGGGGTTGGATTCTGCCTGCCCTAGCACCTTCAAGAGTGCTTCAGAACAAACCCCCCGAAAAAAGAGAAAAATGCTTCAGGCTTTTGTTTTAAACAATTTAAACAAACTCCAAAATAAAAAGGTTATATCACTCCATCAGAATCTAGATACTGTAGCAATGAATTCAACCATGTTGAAGGCTCAGCCTTTTCGTGAAGCAGTTTTCTCCACTCACAAGGTGGGTGCCTAGGAGTCAATGTGTTCGAAACCCTGCAGAGGTACACTGGTCACACAAAGCCCAAGAGAAAAGAAGACAAAAGTCAGTTCTTGAGTATATTTTAAAATTCCTACTCAATCTGCAAATAATGATGAAATGCAGAGTGTGTCTTTAAAATAATATTTTCACATGCACAAAGAACTACCCCAATTGACACAATGGAAGCATTCTTTACTGCACATTAACCCTGATGATTAGCTCAATAAAAAATCAATTCGTTACTAAACAGCAAAGTTTCAATAATATTTTTTGAAAATGGCTCCTGTACAAATGAGTTATTCTGACTGGGTGTTATTTTTTCATTACTGTAAGGAGGTTTTTTTTTTTCATGTTAGACAATATTAAGGTTTGTTAGGAGTAACAACAAACATATGCCACCTTCCTCACATTAATACCACAATTGAGCATTGACTCAAATTTTAATGACTATAAAGAGAATGTGCCTTTTTAAAATGCACTAAAGCAAAACAATTACTTTTCATTTGTTTCTAGATCTAGATTTAAAAAGTTATATCTACACAATGGAGCAGTAGATGACACTAGAACATATCTGGAAAGGATTATGTATTTGTTCTGAAGCACAGGATCAAAACAGTAACTTAATTTTCCAAAGAAGGCACATCTTTAAACCAATTTCTTTAGCCTAAGGTTATTTTCCAGGCTTTCAACATTCTTAATTTTTATTTATGCTAGTTTGAAATGAAAAGGCTGGTATATAAGTTAAACCACTTTTGTGCACATGCTGTGTTTTTAAAATTAAAAATAATATTCTTTATAAACGTTTTGCTTTAATTTGGGGTTTTAGAAAATAAATTTGAAAAAAATTACTCAAATTTTTCTGTGTTTTAAAACTTCTTTCCATTACCTTTGAAATAACAGGACTTTTTGTCTGATCTTTAATTATAGTTGTGGAGCTATTAGAAACCCAAGCACCTTCATGTTCTTTTGAATTTCTTGCTTCTTCTAGTCCTCCTAGTTTGCATTAAATGGCGGCCTCCCACACTCTTCTCAGACTTGTGCATGGTGAATTTACAAGAGTTTTTCTTAAGAACTACATCTTCTTTTCCCACCTGAAAAAGACAAAAACAATCAGACACACAGTTCATTTTTTATATATTATCTGGGGAGTTGAAATATCCGGGGCAATTAATCTTGCTTCTGGGGCTTGAGAAAAAGGCATCTTGGGAAGTGTCAGTGATTAAATGCCTTTAATAGTTGCCATTAATTTCTTCTGTCAATAGCATGGTGTGCCACTTCAAACTATCTTTATCCACCTTGGTCCAATAAACGATTTCTCTAGCTTAGCTTTCATTGATATTTTAATTACATCTTTTCCTTTTCAGTGTTCAAAAAGAAATTATTATGCCCCATGTCCACCTTAAGAAGAAAGATTTTCTTCCCCATTGTTTCTGCTTCTGCTGACACAGGTTTGATCATGAATAATTAGCCTCAAAGGGTTAATTTTTCAGGGATTCCGATTTGTACTGAATTACATCTTGTTCCCTGTTCCCTCACATACTGTCTATTTTATGCGGCATTTATTTTGTTTTTTAATCCCATTTTGGACAATGAAAGAAAAACAAGGTTGAATTATTCATTTTTCATACATTGTATACGCAATGCAGCATTTACAGTATTGTTTATTTTCCACGGTTTTTCACGGATGCATCAAAGTTCTTTGAGAATTTAAAAAAAAAAACAATAAAAAACAACTTCAGGAATGCATAAAACTATGATGCTAAAACAATAGACACTAAAATACTGTCAATTAACTGCCAATAAAATATTCTTTAAAGAAAACATAGCTAACCTGGTAACTTGACAGAAACATTGCAGTGGTAATGTACCAATGGACTATTATTTGCCAAAAATACATAACTTAGATTAACACCATGAATGCCTGGAGTACGTTATTCAACAATATATAGTCCAAAAATTTGTAATGGCCAACCAGATTTTAACAGCTCTAATAGCCAACAGAAGGAGTGTTTGAATTTTAAAACAAATTTTCATCAGGGATAAATCACAAGAGTAACACATTACCAATGTACAGTAGCAATAAAACGTTCTCTTTGCCAGTTGTTTTGGGAAACCTCATTAAAAATATTTCTTGAGATTCTACAGAGCACAACAGGTAAGTTAGTAATGAATCTGTGGTATTTTGTTGCTTCCATATTAATTTTTGAAAAATGTGAATAATGGTTATTGTAAATCAATTACAGTAAATGTAAAATAAGTTTAAAAAGTTAATATAATCAAAGCATACCATATTTGTATTTTCATTGTTATGAAATTGAATTTAAGACAGTCAATTATCAGCCTGATGATGACTCAAAGATCCACCTTTAAAAAGATGAGATGTGAGATGGAGAGATCCATTAAAACCAAAATCTGAGACACATAAAGAGAAATGCAAAATTGTATGCTGCACTTAATGGAAATGAGAATAGAGCATGTTTTTAAATGACATGCTGTACTGGGTGAAGATAACACAGGGGATTATAATATAAGTGCCCATTTTTAAAGCAAAGTAAATCATGGGACAATTTAATGTTTTTTTTTCATCTCTAAGAATCTAATGATCAACATATTATCCATCAACGTCCTGTGGCATCCTCGAATTACAGCCAGCGACAGGTAAAGCTATCTGTTAGATTGATGACAAAGCTTTCAAAGAGACCAACATAACAATTTATGGTCATACATCACATTTAATGAATTTTGCTACCCTCCAATATTAAAAAATATCCTTTTCTTTTTCAAAAGTAAATTCTGTGCTAGTGTCAGCTATTTTATACAATAAATAATATATATTGTGCATACCCGGTACCTGAAGTACTGTAAATATGCTTTTTACCCAAGACCATATTCTTATGGTAACCGTGTTTAGTGTACACATCATATATTTTAGAGAAGTGTCATATTTACAGTATATTATTGCAATTCTGTACAACAGCACTTTAAAAAGGATCAATTTAATATAGCAATCTGACTTCCTCTGAAATTTACACACAATGTATCACAAAATATATTAATATAATTTCATCATCATCATCATCATTATCATTTGGACATTACCTTAATTGTATTTGATGTGTATAATTTCGCTGACAGTCTCCATGACTCTCACTCACTAATTAGAGCAATAAACTAATTATCCATATGCAAGGCATATTACAATTCTTAAATTCATAATGGTAGCCTCCATAATACCTCATTAAGTTGTATGAGCTCTGTAAAGCTCATTTGGAACATTTAATATTTGATCTTTTTTCAGTTAATTTTTACAAAAATAAAGAGTTATTTTAAAATTCAAAACAATATTAAAACATAGTTTAAGGCAAGGTTTCACATGATCTATGTGCCAACCCCAATGTTAATATGAGTTTATATCAATTCACTGGATGAAACTGACTAAATACTGCAAGTGCTTAGAATGTGAGAAGAAAAAAAAATCCTGCAGCATTAAGATGTTTTGGGTGGAGTAGCTATGGAGTGGAAAGATGAAGTCACTCCAAAACAGAGCCTTGGGCAACACTGTCACCTGCTGGCAATCATATAAAGTTAAATAAAGCCCCCTTTTCCATGTCTTGTACTATTAAATAACCATTCATGTTTTTTCCTTGATATCCTTCTGCTTATTTGATGCTTTTATCAAATACGTTAACCCACAGACCAAATTCTATTAATTTCAAAAGGATGAGAATCATGACTATTGCCTCAGAATTGCCTCTTGTCACAAAATGACGTGCTAAGGCTCTTTGGGATTTAGGTAATTTTATTTATCAACCATTCTTTCATCTTCCGACGTTTATAGTATAGAAAATAAAATAAGGAAAATATAGCTCTGCAAGTTTTCTTTTAGTTTTTGGAGAGCTAAAGAGAGGTAAAATGCCATTGCAGATCAGATTTTCTGTTCCTGTATCATTACAGATCAGTCTCATACAAATGACATGCAGTTAATGTTAAATAATAGGCAATGCAGTACCTGAATTGCACCTCATGCAACATTAGGTTTTCACTAAACACTTGAACATTGTATTAAAATATAGCTGGATTTTTAGTTTTTGACAGCTTGAATATTTCTAATTCAAACCAAAACAGCAATCATCCCAATCCTTGCCCTTTCTTATACAAATCATTCTGTGTTTCTGACATACACATATCCATATTATTATACTTTGCACACGGAACTTTATATTGGTGTCATACTGTAAGTGTAAAGTGTAGAAATAAATCACATCTCAACCTCCCAGCCTTAATTTTCAATAACACATGGCTAGGGACTCTGGTATTTATTAGCAAATATGCCATGTTCATAATTACTTCCAATGCTATTTGATTAATTACTGTTTGCATTTCCTAAGGCAGCTATGAAGCCTCCTGCTGCTTTTCACAATGAACACACTTTAATAATAGTTGTCCTGCATGTTAATGAATTCCATACAAGGGTAGTGCTTTGCATATGGAATGGGATCACAGTGCACTTTATGCAAGAGTTCACATAGAAGCTGTGTTATTGTATTTTTAATGTTATTTGAAGATCCAACTGAAATTATATGTGAAGATTACATGTGATAAGTAATTTCAAGTGAGATTAAAACTGGCAAATTCACTCATGAGATGTCTGTTTAATGTTACATACCTAGATGGCCACCACAATACAGTTTTTCTCAGACAGAAGAGCAGTAAACCAATAAATATGGTAGAACCTCAGATGTCTTTTCATGCTACTGTAAATGCACAATAAAAGTTTCAGTTAATTCTGAAAAATTCACTTGAAAATAAGAGGACATGTTAAAAAAATGATGATGTTAAGGAAAAGTTTTCCAGACAGACATTCCTAAAATACGTCTAAAGAAATGCATTTACCTGTTTTGCTTCCCATTTTTCAGCTTTCTGGTTTGATGTTGGATGGAAGAAGCTCCCCTGACTGCATGACAGAGGTTTGCCAGAGAGAAGTGAAGCATTTTTATCTAAGTAAAATAAAAAAACATAAATATTTAAAGTGTTAAAAATCCACTAAATGTTTTGCTAGTTATGGACAATCACTGATCTTTGGCAGTATGATTTGTGGCCATTATTTTTCTCATATAAAGAAGTAAACTCAGGCTAAAGAAAAATAGTCTCAAAGCAACAGCAACAGTAGTGTGTGATTCATATACTCGAGTTAATTTTAAAGACACTTATAGTAAACTGATTTTAATTTGAGTTTAATCTAGAACATAGAATCAAATTCTACTGACATTTTCTGATTCCTGTTTTGTGATAAGTGCCAATCTTTTCTTCACTTATCAATAAATGTTGTAGCTCAGCCACTTCACAGCCAGGTCATAGAAATTGCAGTGATTGGATGAGCACACTTTATGCCTGAAGTCAACACCATAACACAGTATATTCACAGTATATTTACATTCAGCGTCTAAAAAATACAATCTTCACACTCCATGACCTTTTTGAAAGGCAAATGATTAAAATAGAGTGAATTAACTGGCACTAGCCTTTGTCTTGTGCATTTAGCACTTTCACTTTTTTAGGTCAAAAAGCACATTGATGTGTCACGATCGCCATCCCTCCTCAAGAGGGTGCTCCGACCCTTTTGTATTTTATTTTCATTATTACATTCACCTGCCTCTTGTTCCCTGTGTTATTTAAACCCTGTGCCCCTGAAGCTCAGGGCTCTGCATTGGAAGACGGACACCCGGAGGCCCTGAGGCCTGGAGGCCCGGAGGCCCACCTTGCACCAAGTCGCCCCGCATCCGCAGCTTGAGGGCATAGGCTTCCAAACGCTGTCCTGACCAGCTGAGTCTGGGGCTTGGAGCTCCTGGCCTAGTTTTTAACTTCCTTGTTCCTGTTCCTGATCCCATTCCCGGTTTAATCGTTTGTCTTGGATGAATCTCCCAGCACTTGGACCCTGGACTGCACCTTGGTTTCCCGCTTGGACTTCCCTCATTTGGACTCGTCTGCCTGCGCTCCCCCCATACATCTGGATCACTGTCAGCACCGCCCCATGTTCGCCATCCCTTCCATTCCTGACCGTGTTTTCCCTGTAGCGCTTTTCCAGTCTCTTCAGGATTATACTGTCTGCATAGGGTCCTAAACTACACACTTCACAGGAGTCATGACTGGCTTCCATAACATGATGCAATGTAACTGCAGTGCACTGTAGGTTCTGTACCTGCTCTTTCTTCAAGATCTTTGTCAAACCTTAAGGGGAAAAACACGTGTGTTTGGACCTAGAAAAACTAGCTTTTCAGATTGCTCAGGATTTTAAAATCTCATTCTAGACAAAAAACCAACCTGTTGTATTTCATGCTTCAAGTTTTAGATATACTGTGTTAAATGTGATGCTGTAGAATAAAAGATTCTGAATGAAATAAAAGATTCTGAAAGACAAAGGTTCTATAATTTAATGCAGCAAAAGGTTTTGCTTCATAATATATATATTTAAGTCCAATTCATTTGGATATGTAACAGAAAAGCAATAATGCAAGACTCTCTTTTTTCAGCAAGATTATTCAACTTAGCTGTTTAGAAGCACGTCTAGATGGCTTTCTATATTAAGCATAAAGCATAAAAGGAATATACAGTGGTGTGAAAAAGTGTTTGCCCCCTTCCTGATTTCTTATTTTTTTGCACGTTTGTCACACTGAAATGTTTCAGATCATCAAACTGAAATATTAGACAAAGATAACACAAGTAAACACAAAATGCAGTTTTTAAATGAAGGTTTTTATTATTAAGGGAAAAAAAATCCAAACCTACATGGCCCTGTGTGAAAAAGTGATTGCCCCCCCTGTTAAAACATAAATCAACTGTGGTTTATCACATCTTTGGAAAGCTGAGTTCAATTTCTCTAGCCACACCCAGGCCTGATTACTGCCACACCTGTTCTCAATCAAGAAATCACTTAAATAGGACCTGCCTGACAAAGTGAAGTAGACCAAAAGATCCTCAAAAGCTAGACATTATGCTGCGATCCAAAGAAATTCAGGAACAAATGAGAAACAGAGTAATTGAGATTAATCAGTCTGGAAAAGGTTATAAAGCCATTTCTAAAGCTTTGGGATTCCAGCGAACCACAGTGAGAGCCATTATCCACAAATGGTGAAAACATGGAACAGTGGTGAACCTTCCCAGGAGTGGCCGGCCGACCAAAATTACCCCAAGAGCGCAGCGACGACTCATCCAAGAGGTCACAAAAAAACCCACAACAACATCCAAAGAACTGCAAGGCTTCACTTGCCTCAGTTAAGGTCAGTGTTCATGACTCCACCATAAGAAAGAGACTGGGCAAAAATGGCCTGCATGGCAGAGTTCCAAGACGAAAACCACTGCTGAGCAAAAAGAACATAAAGGCTTGTCTCAGTTTTGCCAGAAAACATCTTGATGATCCCCAAGACTTTTGGGAAAATACTCTGTGGACTGACAAGACAAAAGTTGAACTTTTTGGAAGGTGTGTGTCCCATTACATCTGGCGTAAAAGTAACACAGCATTTCCGAAAAGGAACATCATACCAACAGTAAAATATGGTGGTGGTAGTGTGATGGTCTGGGGCTGTTTTGCTGCTTCAGGACCTGGAAGACTTGCTGTGGTAAATGGAACCATGAATTCTGCTGTCTACCAAAAAATCCTAATGGAGAATGTCCGGCCATCTGTTCGTGACCTCAAGCTGAAGCGCACTTGGGTTCTGCAGCAGGACAATGATCCAAAACACACCAGCAAGTCCACCTCTGAATGGCTTAAGAAAAACAAAATGAAGACTTTGGAGTGGCCTAGTCAAAATCCTGACCTGAATCCAATTGAGATGTTGTGGCATGACCTTAAAAAAGTGGTTAAAGCTCAAAAACCCTCCAATGTGGCTGAATTACAACAATTCTGCAATGATGAGTGGGCCAAAATTCCTCCACAGCGCTGTAAAAGACTCATTGTCAGTTATTGCAAACGCTTGATTGCAGTTGTTGCTGCTAAGGGTGGCCCAACCAGTTATTAGGTTTAGGGGGTAATCACTTTTTCACACAGGGCCACGTAGGTTTGGATTTTTTTTTCCCTTAATAATAAAAACCTTCATTTAAAAACTGCATTTTGTGTTTACTTGTGTTATCTTTGTCTAATATTTCAATTTGTTTGATGATCTGAAACATTTCAGTGAGACAAACATGCAAAAAAATAAGAAATCAGGAAGGGGGCAAACACTTTTTCACACCACTGTATAATAAAAATGATTATACACGGCGGTGTATATGTGACCGTCGTGGTTCCACATGGGCTCGTGCCCTCTGCCGTTCCATCCCGCAACACCTGGGGCACAAACCCAGGAACACAACAGGGAACCAGCCGCATGAGCTAAAGGAGACCTCCTTCAGCCCAGGCAGCTGAGGTCCCTGCTACACGCAGGGAGGACGATGACGTCATCGTGTCCGAACTAGCTCCGCTACATATACATCTAATAAAATAATTTGTTTCAGAAATTAATTATACAAAAAAGTACAAAATTGTTACTAGAGTGGCAACCATCATAACATAAAAGCTGCAGGAGCCAAATGAAAATTTAAGAATTCTGTAAAAGAAAATACACATCACTCTGCTCAGGGACTAGCTTTCCCAGTTCCACAGTCAAATTCAGGGGAGAAAGCAGTGACAATTTGCATGGCTAAACAGATACCCATCTGCCAAGGACTGTACCAGTGGCATGCACCCACTCCAGAAAGACAGGGGTCCTTTCATTAGTCAATAAGCAGCATGACAGATCATGATAAATCCCCCCCCTTTCATTTTTCCTTCAGCAGATGGGACTCAGGATCATAACAGCTGGGCACCTACAGCCTTGAGGAAGGACCATTGCCTCTTCTCTGCACCTGAGTTACATTTGTGCACAGCTGCCTTCCTGAGATGACAGCAACAGGCAAGCATCCATCAAGCAGAATCCAGATTTTCATTTGGGATAGCTCCATTGCTGACCCCACTGCATGCCACCCTGAATGTTAGGTAACACAGAAACAATAGGTCCTGTGCCATCATCCGAGTGACTGATTAATGTGTATGAGCTATCAGATAGGGAGCTTACGAACTACTCATAACAGCTGGTAGAAAGTGGAAGGGACCTACTACACTCTCTGCACAGAAGTAAACATGTGTGCCATATGCTAGATGCCAGCTTCAACAGCTGCTTTGTAGAGCCTGACATTTTCAATCAAGTCACATACCATGCCATTGACATACTTGGAAAAATATTCCAAAGAAATTCTGATGTAAGGATTTAAAAATGCTGGCAACAATATGTTGTGTTCGAACTTATTCTCATTCTCTTTTCCAGTCATAATAATGAGATATCTTTCTGTTCTATGGCAGTATTCTAATTAAGTTTTTGCAGACAAATTGCATTATATTTATTGCATTAGCAGACTGTATTGTGATGATCGTTCTTTAATAGATACGCATTCCATCTGCAGTTCCATTACTGTTTCCTGTGAGCTGCTTAACAGGACCTTATAAGTGTCTTTCTCCGTGCCCTTCAGAGTGCATATGCCCAAGTTTATTCTCAGCAGTCATTCTGCATTCTGATAAGCCTCTTCAGGACTTGAGACAATGCAGAGCAGACAATAAACAACCATGTGTTCAAGTGGACAGTCATGCAAACTTAACCTATCCAATTTGAGACAAGACCTGAAACTATTGCTTCCCATTCCCAGAATGATTAGCATTTCTACTATCTAGAATGTCTCCTCATCCATATTAATATGTCCTTCCTTAATAAGACACTTCATCAATATACATGGAAATGGAAGTTACAATGAATCTTCCCCACAGAGAGGATTATTACAAAGAAACCAAGTTAATATTCCTGGGCAGCAACACAATCATGGGTGGAGAAATATATACTTACTGATATTCATTTTTTTTCTCTTTTATATAAGTGTGCTATTAGAAATGCTATCGGTTTTCTTTGAAGACATTAATGGGTAAATTCCCAGTGATTACTAACAACTCCTCGAACCATCACCTAGTACAGTACGTGAGCTGAATAGACAGCTGGCTGACACCATTGCCATGCTTACCCTGATTTGGGTCATCTTATAGTGTTGCTGAGTGACGTATAAAATGAAGGAACGTGTACCGACAACTACACCTCTTCCCTCCCTAAGGCTTCTTTAAGACTAAGGCAGTTAAAAAAACAAGCTTAGACTTTCATAGGGAAAATAATACAGGATATCACAAGGCTTGATTTAGAAGTCTGAAGCCATGACATTTTGATCACTTTGGTGAAGCAGATGTTATCATGTTTACTGCGTTGTAACAATATTCCCGTTTGCTCTAATGCATGTTGATTTCTCTTACTTTAGAAATAGTGGATCCAGAAAAGGTTACCTTTAGAATTGTTTTGTTCTTCCTGCATTTCTGTTAAAAATGGTATAGTCACTGGTACTGTATATGCACTGGGTGTAGTATGCAGTATGTATTATGAAATAAATTAAATTATGAAACTCTAAGAACAAAAAAAAAAATTTAAGCCAGTCAATCATACTTCATTAATCTAAATCCACTAAGCTTCATTTTTCCTCTTAAGTCCCTGTTTATTATTCATAAAGCATGGCACGTATGATTACCTAAGCTTAAGACCATTGGGTTTTGAGCATTAATGCATACGTGGGGCATGAGCTCCAATTCATTTTAAAATAATCACCTGCTAAGTTATTCACAATTACAAAGGTGTATTTTGGCAAATATAATCACATCAATCCTTTCCTGGAATCATTCATTATATAGATACAGTTGGACTGGAATGAAGAGATATTTTCAGTTTAAATCTATTCCAAGATGCAAAATAGAGGTTTATTAATTAGAACAATATTATTACAAATAACTATGATAAAAACTCTGATATTTTAACCAAGATCTCAAATATGGACAGTCTTGTAACAAGGAATTACTGATTTAATCATTTAGAACGAGATTCCTGATATTGCCATTTAAAATAATTAATAGTTATATAAGGGTTCAAAAAAGAGGAGAAAATAACTTAGTTTCTGTTGGACATAATTGAATTGCTAACTTTAAAAAATTGTACAGGCACTAAATTTGAAAGTAACATTTCTCATAAGTTACAGTGCATTTAGCTCATTGACTACATTATGTAAGTGCTAACTGAAAGCAATCCATCCATTCATTCTCTAACTGCTTTTATCCAATACAGAGTTGTGTTGGAGCCTGGACAGGATGCCAGTCCATCCCAGAGTTGAATGTGTTTTCTGATTGCCTTTACTACTGGATTTACTTTAATACAGAAGATGCCATTGGACTTCAGGGAACTTCTAAAACACTCCCGGACTTGGAACGCAACAGCCCTGCAAGTTTTAAAGAGAACTGAATTCTGAATACTGAAGACCAGGAAGACCAGGAAACAAATGGTGATTAAGGCCAATCGACTCATTGAGTGATTCAAATAAGTCACTAGTTGTTGAAATTGAATAGAAAACTGAGAGGACTTTCAATCAGTCATAACTCTGAAATTCAACAGGGAGACCTGCAGAATCTAGATTTGCTTTCTTTTAAAGGCTATTTCAAAAGCTTTGCAGAACTTTAGTAACTCTATTTACTAAACTAGTAACTCAAGCAGCCAAATTCTCAAAGTGAATACAGTAGGAACTTTTTTTCATGTGAATGGAGAAGTATCAGCATAAAGCTAAGAAAAAACAAGCATTACCTGGAGATGTGCTAGAAAATTGATCGATTGCAGGCAGGAGCCCCGATGATGCTCTTCTGGTTTCTAAAGCTTGCTTCCACCAGCTGCCCAGCTTGCAGTGACCTAGTCGGTCAGATGTGGTTTTGAAACATATTGCCTCTTTCTTGTGAAGCCTTCCGCTCTGACATTTGTCAGTGGGTGTTTCTGACGGAAAGTGAGGAAGTGCACGGTCACGGCTTCCCCTGAAAGATAGAAAAGCCCTAGAGCCCTGTGGGTGTCTCTGTCTCACTGTTCTAGGGGGTGGAATAAAAAGCGGAGTATCCTGCAGCGAAAAGATCTTTTTAAACCTCTCCGAAGCTTTAATTTCAGACTCAGTGACCAAGAGGGAGGTCTTTCGAAAGTGTTCCCTGCCTATTGAAACTTTTCTTTCTGGTGAACTGGGGGCACTTTGGCTTTCATCTTCACTATCATCGAGGTAACTGTTTTCATAGCAGTCACTGAAGAAGCTCTGCATAGTCTCAGTGAATTCACAGGAAGTGAGGATCTCTGGCTGGTCAACTGCTTCCTGGGAATCTCTTCTGTGCCGTTCCATCTTTTCCTTCTGAGCCAGTCCATCTGTAGCTCTCTGTGTAACACAAATTTACATCTTATTTAGTGCCTTAAACACAAATACGTGGTAATGGGCAATAGGTTATCTACTTTTCTGTTTTACTCCATTGAAGCTTTTTTTGACAAAGGTCAAAATTGACGGAGAGGAAAAATAAACAATCCATTAAGAAAAGCCAACATTAAGTTTTAGGTACACAGCTCCACACCTGGAGGGTTTCTGTGGATGTTTAGCCTACACAAGCACTTTACTACCTAACTGATGCAATTATTATCTTTATTGGTCCAGTTTATTACCCTTCTATAGATCTTTTGTTGCAAGAGTTTGAAAGCTATAAGACCTGCTGGAGTGCTGTCCTCTATAAATTGAGATGTACACCCCTGCTTTACTTCAGAGAGCAATGGAGAAACGTATCACTATTTCCAAAACTCCAGCTCAAAAGACAAGCTTTGGCCCAGGGAGCAGTGGATTACCTGTAGAGGCTCCAAATCAAGGAAAGAGTGGGAGGCAAAACTACTGCTTGAAAATGAATCTTGGGGAAAAGAAAGGTCTTTTGTTTTTTCCTCAAATGGAGTGCCATTCCCCAACTCCTCTGTATCTTTCCCAGCTGCAGAGGAGCCATCTTCATAAATCACTTTTGATTAAGGGAACAAACAGAAAAAATAAGAAGTGCAAAACCCATCGGTATTATTTATCTGTCAGTTGTAAAAAATCATGCTTTTCTTTCACCTGGCGCCTATTCTCTAAATCATTCAATTACACAGCCTGAGAACAATTGATATTTTCACCAAAAGATGTATAGATAGAAATATACAGCTTTTGTAAAACACAGTTCAAACCATTCTATATGATTTGATTAACTGTTAGTCAACATTTTAAAATTCAAAATTCTCAAAAATGTTTAATCTATATCATTTGGACTCAGGTACATAAGGACTCAGGTAGCAAAGCCTGCCTGCAGGGAATGTCAGTTCTGCAAGCTTTTGCAGTTCTGCAATATACAGGGTGCATACTGTATATTTACAGTATGTGAAGCTAAAGCTCACAAGTACATTTGAATATATTTATCTCTCTTGGCAGTTTGGAACAGCAAAAACTTGTAAAATAAGTAAAATAAAACCATCACTAAACCATGCTGAATACCTTTGTCTAGTGACAGGAAGTTTTCATTTTCTGCTGGGCTGTCACTGGCAGAGAAAGAAGCCTGATTGTCATCACTGCTGTAGGTCTGAGGATGCAAGTTCATTCTGCTGCCACGTCTGACAAAAATAGTTGTAATAGTTACTACAAGAATAATGGTGCAGTTAAAAGTGCCAAAACAGATGAAAGAACTAAAAACAGATTTAGAAATTTAAGGCAACAGAATTATAATATTCAGACTAAATTCATACCAGGCATAAAATAATTTGATCAGTAATGACAGTGTAAAAAAGCTTAATTGATCTCTAAATATCATAATTAAAGAAATGTTGCCAAAAATCAGCTGTTATTTCTGTACAGCTGTTCACTAATAACCTAGTAATCCTACAGAGTATTTAATCAAATGAAAAGATTTTGCTCACACTGCTACAAAGTGATTCCAGTTATGCCATAAACTCAGATTAAGCAATTATTTAGCATATACAATATTCTGTAGGTAAGCTAAATACGTGTAATATATAACATATTCACCTTTTTATGATTCTAGTTCTGTAGTTTTTTGTTAAATTGTATTTTCAAAAGTTTCATATTACCTTTCCCTAAGTTGTATTGTGTCCTCAGCCAAGCCTGTAGCACCCTCTTCTGTTACCAGACCATCTCTAACTATTGCACAGGGCTGTGCCGAGCTCGTGCTTTCCTGGATACTCCCTGTACATTTTTAAACATAATAAACAAATGTTACTGTGGAAGGCATTGCTGTTTAAGACAGACGTCATTATTTTCAGTGAACAAGTATATTAAATAAAAATAAAAATAAAGTAATAATGTGACCTTTATGGCGTAATTTGTACTTTAGAATAATTAAATAACCTGAATGATTGTTTATTTGCATACACTGTTTAAATGCTACACCTGTTCACATCATTGTCTTGTGAACATGCAGTCTGTCATCCAAATCAACAACCACTGTATTTTTTATTTTCTTGGGGCTACTTTATTTGCTTTGATGTCATGTTAGATCTATATTATTTACTGCAGAACAGCTTGATAATATGTTTAATTAATATTTTTGTTAATTTCTAAAAATGGCAATTTCACTTAGTTATGTATGAGTCCATTTATTTTAAGGTGAAATGAGAATGAAACACCAAGAAAGCACATTATAATATGTGGGAATGGAAACTGGTGTGAACCCATTGTTTTAATGTCCAGATTTTAACCAGTAAACTTTTATAAGATGATACAATCAGCGGCCATTAAAATAAGAAATGCTTTTTATGTAATATAATTTGCATAAACAAATTTTCTGTTAAAAGTCATTTTCATTCTCAACCCAATATTCACCCAATATAAATTTTCCTTACATTCTGAGTAGACAGGAAGCATTTTTCTGCAAATATGACCTGACGTAAAGCTGCATTTCAAATTCATGAATTAAACATAGATGTTCTGATCTGAAAAAATAGATTCTCTGAAAGCTCTAAACTCCTGCATGTTCATGGTAATATCTACTATATATAAATCTGTCTTTCTGTTTAAGAATTGAAAAATCCTTTAAAATATAGTTCAATTAAGGGTTCAAACAAGGTATGTGGAATTTCCCTATGGATGTGAATTCTAAATCAGTGTTTGAGAGAACTGCAATTACATATCCACTAATAAATATGTTATTTCTTTATTATGTTCACCTGACTTTCTCTTCTCCTTCATGGATAAATGTTTGCTACAGTATGTTAAATTCAGCACCTTTTTCTTTCCACTGTGATAAAAAAGTCGGTACTGAACTGTTGGTAACTTGCGGCAATATGTAATGTTATTTATATTTAATGAAGAAAATATTTAAGCATTAAAGAACAAAATATGAATAATCATGATGTCCTACTCACAGTCAGAAGTTGATGCCTTACTGACACTGTTTAATGCAACAGACTCTGTTCTGCTTTCTTTTGACAAGAGAATATCACAATGGCCAGGAACCATATCCTCAGGAGGGAGTTTGTACTCATACTCCAAGTTCCCATCCAACTCTACTTCACACACACTGTCATTCAGAAGGTAGGATACATCCAACAGAGAACATCCTGAGATCTGGGATGAAATTGGACTGTCTAACTGACCATTATTCAATGGAGAGGAGGTGGAGGTGAAAGTAACGCTTGAGTCAGAGCTTTCTTGAGAAAGAGAAGGTTTAATGCTGCCTCTTTGAGGCAGGCTGTCAGGATAATCCTGCAAGGAGAAAGAGGAAAAGGGAAGTACTGGAATGAGTCCGTACTCAAAGGTAAAAAGGTAAAGGGTAAAAAAAGACATTCAGCTAATTCAATCAATAAAATTACGAAAAATAAAATGATAATGTTTGAACTATCTAGCTCATTAGCTGATAGTACTGTAGATTATTAATATGAGCAGCCAATCCAGCTGTTCCTTGAAGGATCTTGGGAAATCACCTTCAACAACATTGGGGAGTAGTTCCACACATTTAGCATATTACATTTAAAAAAAAGTGTAGGAAACCTGAAATATTGACTTATTCATCAGTACTAGTTAGGCCAAACAGCTACAGTATGTCTCATGTAATCCTCCACTTGTGCCAGAAGCTGTAGAAGTAACTGAAGTAACTGAATCCTTATCTCAAAGCCAAAATCAAAACCAATAACTTTTCTCAAAGACACGTGAGGAGGGTGAAACTATGTTAATCTAATTTTAGGTCTTACATACACTGTAATCTATTATTTTTAGATATGTTCCTGTTAGATATGCTTACATAATGTTACTCTACCTTATCTGACATCAGTTCTGCGTCAGTTACATCCTCACCCGGTTCATTTAAGTCTGAATTAAACTCATTACTCAGGACTGTTGGAGAAGGACTGGGAGCAATGTGTTTCAGTGCTTGAGGGGTGAGAGACAACTGCAGCTGAGATTCACGTGGTTCCTCTTTCAAATAAGTCGGCCAGACAGCTTTTCTGTTTTGCCTTGGAGAAAAGACATCTCTGTTCAAATCACAAGACTCTGATGCTTCAACATCATATAGTAAATAGTACTTGTTAAAAATCATTCCCCTGCATAATTATTTGCGTGTAAACTATACATTACAGTATATCCCAGAATATGGCAGGGAACTATAAGATATCATTCTTTCAAATGTGTTATTGTTGGACTACTAATATTTTCAGTGCTATTTATATAAAATCCCCTAAATATACCCTTTGTACCTGTTAGGTGAAATTGTTTCCTCTACCTCACGTATGGATTCTTTTAGCAAAATCAAAAAATCCTCTGAAGACATTGGTTCACATGTACTAGCACAGTACAGCCATGCAGAAAACGGTTTTGGAGATTGTCCTGGGTAAGAATAATAACGAGGTTATAAAACATGTTGCACCACTGTTTTTTTGGTGAACCTACTATATTTTAATTATCTACTCATGTGAAAAACATAAGAAAAGTTGCAAATCATTTGGCCCAACTATTCGCACTGTTTGTGTGAAGTACAGATGCTGAGTACTGATACAAATGGTTCCTATAAACAACAGAATGTCAGCTAGAAATTCAGAGTAACTCCAAAGATTTCCATCAGACCATCATCTACAGTATATATAACTAAACTGAATTATTTTATTGTAAAATATATTAGCTCATTAACATTCAAAGTTTTTATGCTGCTTTATGATCTGTACTTGAAATACAATGATGTAAACCATAAAAGAGAAATGTATAAAAATATTTTTATTTAAGCACTAGAATGAGCATGGAATTTGTGTTGTATTAAGTTTAAAATGTACCCTGAGTCATTTATTATATTTAAAAGATATATATAACCAGTCACCAATAAAGGGATAAGATCAACATTATCCTTTGCTTTTATTAAGCAGTTGTTCTTTATAACTGTTCAGCTTAACATTATTTTGTTATATAAATATACTGTATTTCAGTACAATACACAATATACAATATCAGCTAACATACGGGACCCATTGAATGTTGGATGTCACACCAATTACATTGGTGTGAATGCAGACCCAATATTTTGAAAGGGTTGCCTGAAACCCAAGATTTTTTTTGAGCAGGTCATTCAAAAGATTAAACAAACCAGAAAAACGTACAGCAAATGTTCATCTCTGGCTTACCTCTTACTTTTAAGCTTGGCACTCTTTGAGAGATTTCAACTGATGATCCTTCTTGAACAAATGAAAGAGCTTTTCTGATTTGCTTTCTTTTAATTTGTGTCATATACTTCTGTGAAATATAACAAAATAGTCAATCTTGAGAAAAAGTCTCTCCAAAAATTCTCTTTTAAAAATAGCAACGTTTCTTGAATAAAATTTGTGAAATGTCCTTCTGAATCAAAGAACAATCTTTGTAATTAGGATCTGGTTTCAGGAGGTTAATATTAATGTAATTTTCTCCACTTTATTTGATTTAAAATTCTTTAGCACTCTTTTAAAACCCTCTTAATCAAATTAATTCAAGCACTGTGATACTCTGAAAATCAGCATGGTCTTATGCTAAAGGATTCAAGTTCAGCTTCTCTTTGTGGAGCCGGATCGATCTAAGAGAAATAGTTCAAATTGTTTTTTTCAATATCATCAGCTACTGTATCTGATTTTCAGTTTAAAAAATTAATGCATTTCTGAATGTATTACAGGAATATATGTCCTTTGTTTCCTTGAGAATGAACATTCATATACAGGACACAGAAAAGGTAGATCAGGTGAAAATACACTGTATGTGTGGTCACATCTAAAGTGTGAGTCTGGCATAAAGCGTCATTAAAATGTGCTATTTGTAGGATGCCCACTTCCATCTCTGCTGTTTGCCTTGTCTTTGTTCTATTCTAGAATCTATTGATTCCATCCCTATTTACATTAATAATACTTGGATAAGCATGATGGGGGAGTACTGCTGGGTTCTGATCACTCTTTGGGGAAGTGTCTGATAAATTGTCATTTTCATCTCAGTGTGTTCATCAAGAATTTATTACTTGTTAATAACTCTTTACACACAAAGAATATTGCCAGCTCCTTATAAAAAATGATAAGGAGAGACTGCACACAGGTTCTATATGCTGAAATTGGAACACTACACCCGAAGGAGGGTATTTTTTAAACAAAGAGAACAGGTAGATTATTTAAAGGTACTAATTAGAACCAGAGACTACCAGCTCAGTTGAATGTGCAATCCTGCAGGCACAGAGGCCTCCCAGAACTGGAGCTGGGACATAGAACAATGTCTTAGTTCATATAGAAAAAAAAAATGTGCAAGTAAAACAGAAATGTCAATAAAAGTTTTTTTTTTAACCTTATAATGACTATGGTACTGTATATGGTACCACTCCTTATGTAACATCACATTAAGGGTTGTTACTCAAATGAAAAAATCTGATTCTAAACAAAATTTACACTCAGAAAGAAAAGAAAACTATACCTTGTCCAATGTTAACAAGGAACTCAGGTCCAAGAACAGGCCTAGGTCCTCACAGTTCTGAAGAAAGTGCTTGAAAATGTCATCACCAGGGTCCTCAATCTCTCTCAGAAGGGCCCAGGCCTCAACAATACACCTTACATTAAGTCCCACATACAAATGACAAAAAGAGACAAAAATATGCGATTTTGTTTAATCCTGTTTTAAGTTTAACATACCATAGCATAAGGGAGTATGAAAAGTAGTGTTTCTTTTATTTGTGCATTGCATTCACACTTTAAAACAAATAAGAAGAATTTAACAAAATCTTCAAACACTGAATATGAAAATGGAATCAACACTATCAGATAGATTTAGGTGACAAGATTAATGTGTGTTCAAGAGTTCTTTCTAGCTTTGGAAAACATATACATAATACTGTACATAAGACACTTCAAACCACTAAGGCTGCATTATCATTATCATATTTGCTGTACCTGTTATGAAGGAAGACATCAATGTACAATTTAAGGTCCTTGGGCTTCTCAATTGGTGGCTGTATCTGATGAATGTGGTGCAGTGCTTTGAGAGACTCCCCTTCCTTTAACAATGTCTGGATTATTAATGAATGTTGCCAAG
Organism: Atractosteus spatula; assembly: GCF_055471065.1. Lineage (NCBI taxonomy): Eukaryota > Metazoa > Chordata > Actinopteri > Semionotiformes > Lepisosteidae > Atractosteus > Atractosteus spatula. The sequence continues at coordinate 19,227,796 of NC_142714.1, forward strand.
AATGCCAAGGCCTCACAGTGCTGGGGTGCAGCAGTAAATCCAAAGAAGTCTGTAAAATGTTAGTGATGTGCTTGAAACATAGTATACATGGGGAAGAATGGAAAAAAGGCAGGAGATTTACAGGTGCAGTGCACAAGCAGACTGGCTTTATGTGCTGACACATCTTACTGGGAAAATAAATGAATGCTTACCGAAATGTGCCCATGGTCCAGAAACCAAAGCCCCTTGATTTGTTGACAAAAGCCAAGTGGCACATCAAAGGTATGTGTAAAAGACGTCAAGACATTGTCTTCACACCTCAGGAAGTGTGTTATATCCAACAGGAAATAAAGAAACTGCCAAAGTTTGTTAAGGAAAATTCTTCAATGAATTACACAAGCTACATTAGAATGAGTAGAATGGATGACCAGGAAACTTTCTCTGAATCCCATTAGCAATTTAGTTTATCTCATGCTTTATTCAGTGTTTTGTAATATTGTCAGTAAAGCTTCAGCTTGCAAAGGTATCATTGAATACAAATACTTAATCATTGCAGAACATTGTGAAACCCATCTAGCCATAGAACTTTCATATTCTAAGGCCTATTTATTTTAATGTCCTATACCCCCTTGAGTAGAATGTCTCAATGACCTCTGCTCTTTCCCTTTAAGGCTCACTCTTTCCCCTTCCTCCCTATAATAATAAGGTGACTTAATAAGGTGACATGAGTGTCTAGTGGCTGCAGTGACAAGCACGTCTCTCTGTAAGTAACAGGGCAATAAACCCATTATTTGGGTGAATCCTGAATTCACCTTCCCCAGTAATTGAGCAATTATGAGTTGTCACATTATTATCGAGCAAAGAAGTTGTAATAAGGCCTTGTCCTTTTCCTTTTCTTTCTCAGGATATTACATTATGTTTTGTAATAGTAACCAAGAACAAAAAGATACAGTGGACTGGAGTGAAACTGTGTCAATACAAGGCAACAGAAACAGCTTTAAAACAGCCTGTAAAAAAGTGTGACATTAATAAGGTGTCTATGCACTTCTGTTTTTTAATCTATTTAAATCAGTGGTACAGTATATCTACCATATGGTATTATACTGTATATAGTATTTAAAAGTATTATTTTTCATCTGTCAGTAATGAAGAGATTTACCTTTTATGTGATAGTTTTTTGCCTATATTTCCTATCTTTTTAGACTGAAAAACATTGACCTCCATGTCAGTTAGTACTAGCACATATTGAATATTACTATATTTTGTTCCTGTTTTTGTCTTTGTGGTTACTCTACCGCTAAGGTTTTTGCATGAACATGGTGGCTACGCTGGTATACATACAGTAACCATGCATTACATAAATCCAAATTTAGGGCATAAGGATTAGCCTTTTCACTGACCTTTTTTGCATTTTTATGTTACTGCTAAGGTTGAAGCATTAACAGATCAATATTTGGAAGCATAACTCCACTCTTATACAGTATACTGATCACAAGTTACATTTCCTTATCACATGATACAAAATGATCCAACAAATCAGAATGTCCATTGCTTTACTCTTTCATGGACAGAAATAGTAGGGAAATATTTGAATTACTAAATGATCTCATGTACACATCTTAAAGTGCACAGAGCATTAGATGAAATGTCAAGCCAGCTAATGATTCAGCCAAGCACAGTAACCTACAGTACAACTACAGTGTAGCATACTAAGATGCATAGAAAGACTTTTTAAAATAAAATTCCTTTGTCTGGCAATAAAGTTCAGCACTTACACTGACATTCTAAAACGTTCAGGTCCATCTTAACCTGTAGTGTGGTGTAGTAGGACCTACTCACGTTAACGATCCAAACTACTCAGACCTGAGTCTGAGGCAGGACAGTAAAATCCCTGTCCTGTTCCAATACAGTCTTTCACCCACATTCCCTTTGTCTAAACCATAGTGGGGTTCCTTCAGCCTGAACCTGATGGGTGAGCACTGAGCCTTATCAGATGCCCACTTCGGTGCAAAGGCTGAAACTAACTTAACCATAAGGATTGATCTCATGATGGGACTAGATACCTTCTGCTGTGTTCTATGGCTATATATAATGAAATCTAATTCAAACCAGCAATTCCTTCTTTAAACCTCATGCACATGGCTTGACACTTTATATTCTCTCTTTAGAATGTCCTTTGTCGCCGTCTAGTGGCATAAACTGACAGACAACTTTGACAGACAACTGACAGACAACTTTATGTACATTCCCTTTTCTGAGTTGTGCCCATTGTGCGAAAACAGTTGATATTATGCACATACAGTATGTATAGAAAATAATTTTGATAAGACTAAGTAAATTTTAAGAACTGATTTTGAGAATGTGTTTTAATATGTACCCACAGTTGCTTTCTGTTTGTGTATTTATCTCTATGAAAACTAAAAGGTAACCTACCAGAAGGTTTGGTGGTGGATAAAGTTCAGAATGCTGTTCTTCTTTACTCCAAATTGGGCCATAGACTTTATTTAAATGAGACACAATGCCGTGTATCAACAAACCATCTTCTTCTTCTTTGTTCCTGAAAGTATGAGAAAATACAACATTTATATGAATTAGCTTACCAATGATGACTTAAAGAACAGTATAAAAAATAACTTTTAATAACGAAATAACTAAAATGCTATAGGAACTACAGGTATCATCAGTATATTAGTTGATAAGTAATTTAGTTTATTTAAACTTTAAAGGAATAAACTTTCTAAAGGAATATTATAAAACAGAATTTCTGCAAATCGAAGAGAACAAAGGGAGATGACAGATAATCATGAATCGTATACATATTAATTACCGAAAAGACTCATAACTCTGTTCCATTTCATGCCACATCTCGGAAAATCGTTTTATTTCACATGCATCTGAAAAGAGGCAATGAAAAAAATTCATTTATTCCTCATTTATCACCTAAAGTTTGCTTAATCCAATGTAATCAATGTAGCCTTGTTTTTAAAGCATATTTGGTTACTCTGATCAATGACTCATCATTGCCAAATAAATAAAAGCAAAACAGCTGATAAAGTTGTATAGTATATACAATTTTATACTGCTTCATCTTCATCACAGGGGAGACAGAGCCTATGCTGGCAAGCAACAGGCACAAGGCAGGATATACCCTGGATGGGATGCTAGTCCTTTTGAGGACACACTAGGGCCACTTTTCCCAGAAGCCAATTAACCTACTAGTATGTCTTTAGACTGTGGGAGAAAATTGGAGCACCCAGAGGCAACCCACGTGACTATGGGTAGAAAATCCAAACTCCACACAAAGAGCACCTCGGGTCCTGAATTGAACCAAGGGTCCCAGCGCAGCAAGGCAACGATGTTAACTGTTGCACCACCATGCCACCCGCTAAAAAAAGTAATTCACTCTAATTTAATTTTTATAACAACTGAGAAGAGGTTTTAGTTTTAAAAACAGTAAAGATTTTTGTTAGGCCATTTACAAAGCCAAAACCTTGCTGTAGGCAGATGTGTACTATTCCCTCCCATTTTTTAGTGCTGCGTTCAGCTTGAGCTTCCACAGATATTATTTTGCTGCATGCAAAGGGCACTGATACACATGGCAGGAACTGCAGTAAATGTATTTACCAGTAGGCTTTGGGAGAAGTCCAGTAAGGCCCAGCCAGTGCACTAATCTCACAAGAAAAATGTACTGGTTCATTGTCCTGTATTCCTGATCCCAACGTACTGCATCTACAACCAAGGAAAACAGTTTTTAACATTCCATCTGCAGTACTGTTAGAGCAAGGACAAAATGTACTGTTAGATCTTGTGCTTTTTCTTTATTTGCAGTAGTAGAGTTTAGACACACATCGGAAATGATTAATTTGGACAAAGTCTTTATTTAGAATTGAAAACCTTCAAAATACTGTACTGATATAGGTAAAGTATATTGATTATCGTCAAGTATTTTACCAAGACATTGGACAAGATGTGGTAGCTTTCTCATGAGTTGGATGACTGTTAGAAGGTTCTTCAGAAACTGTAGAAGATGAAGAACATGACTCAGAGACTGATGGTCCATATACATCCAATGACCCTGGCAGGAAGTGAAACCTAAGAGAAGTAGAATTTCATAAAGTCCAAGGGTTTTGTAGATGACATGTAAAAATGAACCTTATCTTTATCTACATGGAAATGCAGTTTCCTCCTTGGAACAGGGCAGAGGAAACTATTGTACAAACTTTAGCAGTCAGAGTGGGTAGAGAATTCTCTAAATTCTAAAATCAAAATATATTCCATCGATAACCCTGTCCCACATTCTGCAACTATTCACTGTATATATACTGTATTTCAAATCAATAATACAGATTTTCTGTTTGTGGATATAACATACAGTATAATGCATGGTATGTAAAGACTCACATCATACTTACAGAGAGCAAGAAACTGTTTTTTGCCATGGTCCACCATTTTCTGAACCCAGGAGCTTAAAACGCACAACGTGTCGTCTAAATCTGGGTCAGCTAAATTACACACATTAAACACAAAAAATGATTAAGCCAAATAAATGAAGGTTTTATATCCAAACAACATACAACTGTGCCTAAAATATAACAAGACTACATAAAATATAATAAGACTAGATAATAATGCAGCTATAAAACATGGAAATAAAAAAGCCTGAGAATTAATTCAAAACTGCAGTATAAAGTCTATATTAAAAGCAGATTTACCTTCATTTGAAAGGTTCTTCATCCAGCAAATTATTCTTCTGATTCTGTGGTTTGTTAGTGCCCGAGTCAACAAGCACTGCAATGTGTCTTCCTGGAATTTCATATAATTATTGGAATATTTTTTTTACTGTTATATATTATGTAATAAGCAGCTGCTATTATTGCTAAGATGTGGTCCTCAAAATAAATTAAATCTTTAAAACATATTTTCACATGCTGAAAAAAGTCAGGACCAGTAGGTTATCCATCAATGATCATAACTTCTTCCAATTCAAGAAAAGATTTGAAATGAAGAAATATATGTTTGTATAGATATGAGTTATTTAACTTTATATTACCAAGTCATTACATTTCTTAATTTGTTTTGTAACTAAATTTGTTTTTCTGTTTTTGTTTGATTGCGATTCTTGTTAAATTGTTATACAGTACATTGTTAAAAGGAAGAAAAACAAAGCAAGAATGTAATAATCTAGAAAATAAAATTCACAAAAAATCCACCAAATATATATTTTTTTATATGAATTGTTCATGGAAAACAATTACTATATACAGTGGTGTGAAAAAGTGTTTGCCCCCTTCCTGATTTCTTATTTTTTTGCATGTTTGTCACACTGAAATGTTTCAGATCATCAAACAAATTGAAATATTAGACAAAGATAACATAAGTAAACACAAAATGCAGTTTTTAAATGAAGGTTTTTATTATTAAGGGGAAAAAGAATCCAAACCTACATGGCCCTGTGTGAAAAAGTGATTGCCCCCTAAACCTAATAACTGGTTGGGCCACCCTTAGCAGCAACAACTGCAATCAAGCATTTGCGATAACTGGCAATGAGTCTTTTACAGCGCTGTGGAGGAATTTTGGCCCACTCATCTTTGGAGAATTGTTGCAATCCAGCCACATTGGAGGGTTTTCGAGCCTTAACCGCTTTTTTAAGGTCATGCCACAACATCTCAATCGGATTCAGGTCAGGACTTTGACTAGGCCACTCCAAAGTCTTCATTTTGTTTTTCTTAAGCCATTCAGAGGTGGACTTGCTGGTGTGTTTTGGATCATTGTCCTGCTGCAGAACCCAAGTGCGCTTTAGCTTGAGGTCACGAACAGATGGCCGGACATTCTCCTTCAGGATTTTTTGGTAGACAGCAGAATTCATGGTTCCATTTACTACAGCAAGTCTTCCAGGTCCTGAAGCAGCAAAACAGCCCCAGACCATCACACTACCAAAAAGTTCAACTTTTGTCTCGTCAGTCCACAGAGTATTTTCCCAAAAGTCTTGGGGATCATCAAGATGTTTTCTGGCAAAACTGAGACGAGCCTTTATGTTCTTTTTGCTCAGCAGTGGTTTTCGTCTTGGAACTCTGCCATGCAGGCCATTTTTGCCCAGTCTCTTTCTTATGGTGGAGTCATGAACACTGACCTTAACTGAGGCAAGTGAAGCCTGCAGTTCTTTGGATGTTGTTGTGGGGTTTTTTGTGACCTCTTGGATGAGTCGTCGCTGCGCTCTTGGGGTAATTTTGGTCAGCCGGCCACTCCTGGGAAGGTTCATCACTGTTCCATGTTTTCGCCATTTGTGGATAATGGCTCTCACTTTGGTTCGCTGGAGTCCCAAAGCTTTAGAAATGGCTTTATAACCTTTTCCAGACTGATAAATCTCAATTACTCTGTTTCTCATTTGTTCCTGAATTTCTTTGGATCGCAGCATGATGTCTAGCTTTTGAGGATCTACTTCACTTTGTCAGGCAGGTCCTATTTAAGTGATTTCTTGATTGAGAACAGGTGTGGCAGTAATCAGGCCTGGGTGTGGCTAGAGAAATTGAACTCAGCTTTCCAAAGATGTGATAAACCACAGTTGATTTATGTTTTAACAGGGGGGGCAATCACTTTTTCACACAGGGCCATGTACAGTAGGTTTGGATTTTTTTTTCCCTTAATAATAAAAACCTTCATTTAAAAACTGCATTTTGTGTTTACTTGTGTTATCTTTGTCTAATATTTCAATTTGTTTGATGATCTGAAACATTTCAGTGTGACAAACATGCAAAAAAATAAGAAATCAGGAAGGGGGCAAACACTTTTTCACACCACTGTATATATTTTGTAGAATTTATTAAATGTAGTTTCAGTTTACTGAAGCACTCAATGTGATAAGGACATTTCTTATTATTTTTCTACATTTTACCTATCTTAATGGTAATTAATTGATGTTTTGCAGATTTTTGAAGTGTTATTATTAAAAAATCGCATTATACAGTATGTCAAATAGAAAGCAGAAACAGAATACTGTATGAAACCAAAACCTCTTAATCAGATAAATTTTAATCAGTCTGAATTAACTCAGAGAAGTCAGACGTGAAGAAACTTAATAATAAAAATGACTATTGCTCCCTTTGCTTTTGCTTACCTGTGGACAGAAATTTGTGGGTTGGTCTGTTGGGAACCCTATAAGGCTGCTTGTGATTTCTACAGGGAAATCAGCACTGAAACCCTTCACACTGAGAGGCTGAAATAAGTATAAATCAAAATGCAGATTAGCAAACATCACATTTTTCTCAGTGTGCTGAACTGAGTCTATACAATGAGCTATTTGGTTACATTTAAAAATGTAATGTTTTTTTTATTCATCTGTCGTCCCTCATCAATGAAACATGCCATATGATATCTTAGAAAATAGCCTAAACACTCTTGCTGTACTCTGCTGTAAAAGTAAATAATGTAGTTGCTCAGGAAAAAATCTCAAGTTTCCCACTACAACTCAATTCCACTCCATTTTAAATTAACTTGGGTAACATACTCTATCTTAATATCTTAGTAAAGCATACCTCTTTAAGAGATAAAGTACAAAGTGGTGTTTGACTGGTTGGAATAAAGACATTGTATGGCAGCTTAACAAAGTCTTAGAAAATACCAGATCAGGTTTTGTTTTACATTTCTAGTACATTTTTCACTGAAGACCAGGTTATGTTTCACAATGAACTGAATAAATCATTAAATTAGGTACTTAACTCAAAGTAGAACAAAACTGGCAAGTATTTTGGCCCTTGAGGATCAGGTTACTACAACTGTAAACACTGTACAACAAGCTATGAACTCAGCCTATGAACTAGTCACTAATGTCTAATGTCTTCAGAAATTAAACAGCCCCCCCCCCCCCCGGAGGCACTTTAATGAACAAATTAGTTTTCCAATTCATTTTCTAAGAGCATTAAAGCTTGACAGGAGGGGTGACATGAGGGGTCACTCAATTTAAGGGTTTTGTGAACAATATTATTTACTTGCAATGGAGTGGATTTTTTGATACTGAATATTTGTACAATTTTATTAATTCACCTATTTAAATAACCATGAAATCCAATACAGGCTTGTGGTGTGATTTGCATTTACTGCATCAAAGTTTATTTCAATCATCAGGTTTCTTTATCTTTCTTTTAAAATTCTGTCAAAATTGCAATTGTCTTCTTTTTGTGCTTGTTTGTGAGAAACAAAAGTCACTTAGCAATAAAGACACTTAAAAGAAAATGTATCCACCTCTGTCTTCTGCATTTTTGTTGGCTTACCTTTATTTGATAAGCTGGAAACCTGTAAAACGCAAAGCCATCTACAAACATTGTGGCAGCACCTATTAAAAATAATTAAAAAGCAGAATGATGACCATGCATACACTTGAACGCTCATTTAAACTGAGTAAAGATGATCCTGTTGACTACAGTATGTACATTTCAGGAACAATTGCTTTTGTGAAAGTTTTAGTTTTAGTCAGTAGTCCAATTTCAAAGTTAAATAAATAAAGATTTACATGCAATGACCAAAATTTGCATAGCATCTGTGCAATACAATGAAGATAAATATTTTCTATTATTTTCATAAAATGTATTCCAGAACAGGAAATATTTAAAAGCAGTTGTCTTACAACAGCTGTCTTACAGATTAAGGGTAAATGGTTATCAAACTGATTGAAATTAATAACAGTTGGAATACCAGCTAATTTTGAGAGAATTACAGCTTTATATTCTACATTCATGACACTTTTAATAAAACAGGAAATTCGTGTTTAGAAATATTTTGGAAAAATAAAAGCAAATGATACAAAAACTCACTTAATACCAGTAAATCAATGGAATTCCCATTTCCCATGTCATCGTTCCATTTATTCCATTTACAGCAGTGGAGATCTTTAAACACAGTTGTATCCAGTATAGGCAGAGGGTGACTGCACCTCGAAGCCAAAAGCCACAAATTCAAGTAGGAGCAACCTTCCAGCTCACTGTTAGACCTAAAAATAACAGAAATGAAAGATAAAGCAATTTGAGTCAAATGTATAGTGCCCTCCTAAGGTCCTGGGGGTGCAAAGTCAAAAATGTTTGTTTTACAGAGAAGCAGTTTTTATTTTTAAAATGGATGATTAGTATAATATATGTTTACTGTTGGAAACTTTCATGCATTTAGTCATACTTGTTCCACTACATTACACATATGAATTATTTTTGGAACATCTGGAGTTCCTTTCTTTGTGATCACTTTAAATTTTCCATCACTTTGGTAAAGGTTTATCTTGATCACATCTGTCCAAATTCTGAAGCATGGTAGATGTACTGTATGATGTCATGACTTGGGGATGCATAGCCGTCTCTGGAGCTGCATCACTCATCTTTATACTCTAGATACTGTAACAGATCTTTTACAGCAGCAGAATGTGTTCTAAAATCTTTAGGAACATTTTGTTTGCTTATATATGAGACAATGCTTCCAGACTGATTGGGCAGCATGACAGCAACCCAAAGCATACGGTTGATGCAACCAAGGAGTTTGACAAAAAGCTGTCACAATATCTTTAAAGGGTACAGTATAAAGAGAGTAGATTAAGTAGTTTTAAAAGATGTGATATACAAGATATGTATATAACAAGAAAAGTACTGTAGCATCACATTTTGTATTCAGAA